>NW_017673785.1:29013-114543 GCF_001879085.1 Nicotiana attenuata
CGGGGGGGGGGGGGTAGGGGGCTCCTTACTAAGGATTTTTATATACTCAGGGCTCGAACCCGAGACCTCTGGTTATACAAAACAAAAGATGTTATAGAGAGGTTTGAAAAGTACTGTTGTGTTAGTGAAAATCATGTAATTGTGTACTTAGAAAAGGACTAGTGTTAAGAGGTTGATATTTAACTTCAAGAAGGTATAAATTGTATAGCACTAATACAAATTTAACGTTGTTTAGTGCATTCAAATACCCATTATAGACATAAAATTTCAATGTTATGTCTAGTGTAGTGCTGTTACTCAAAACTTATTACTACTCTCTACATATATATATTCAGTCCCTGCCAAATGTATAAAAAAGAAAAAAAATTCGGGATATCATATGCGACCTAAGGAACCATAGTCACCGCCCCGCCATGAACAAATTTAAATTTTTGGCGTTTTAGCGCCATAAAAGTGGAATTCCGTCTGATTCCCATATTTTTGTGTGGCATAGCCCATGCCTTTCGCCATGGGCCTGGGCCTCCGGACCCGGATCGCCTAAAAAATTTTCGGGACATAAAATACGACCTAAGGAACCATAGTCACTGCCCTGCCATGACCAAAGTTTATTTTTTTGGCAGTTTACGGCCATAAAACTGGAATTCCGCCCGATTCCTATATTTTCGTGTGCTATACCATGCCTTACGCAGTGGGCCCGGGAACCTGGACTCGGATCGCCTAAAATTTTTTCGAAACATCGAATACGACCTAAGGAGCCATAATCACCGCCCGCCATGACAAAATTATATTTTTGGTCATAAAACTGGAATTCCGCTCAATTCCCATATTTTCATGTGCTATAGCCTATGCCTTCCGCCGGGACCTGGATCGCCTAAAATTTTTCAGGGACACCAAATGTGACATAAGTAACCATAGTCACTGCCCCGCCATGACCAAGTTATATTTTTTGGTATTTTACTGCAATAAAACTGGAATTTCGCCCGATTCCCATTTTATTGTGTGATATAGCCCGCGCCTTCCGCCGTGGGTCCGAGTCCTCGAACTGGGATTGCCTAAAATTTTTCCAGGACATCAAATACGACCTAAGGAACCATAGTCACCGCCCCGCCATGACCAAATTTAATTTTTGGCGTTTTACGGTCATAAAACTAGAATTCTGTCAGATTCCCATATTTTCGTGTGCTCTAGCCCACGCCTTCCGCCTTAGGCCCGGGTCCTTGGACTCGAATCGTTTAAATATTTACGGGTATAACTAATATTATATAATATTAGGTATATATGTTAAAACATTAATCGAATTTGGTATTTATAACCCTACTACCAAGCTGTCCTATTTATCTAAGTTACTTCCGAATTTCTTTCAAATTGATATTTTCCCCTTGCCATAATAACGCTATCCTCAACCCAGACTTAATGGTTCCACCAATAGAAATCCAGCATTGCCGATAATTAACACTTACATACGTATAAGTGTTAATTATCATTTAAGTATATGATAACATATCGTTCATTGCCTCGAGTTTGTACGATCCTTTTCCGGTGATCTCGAGAATTTGGTCTGGCCCTAGTTTCCCCTCGTTGGGATTTTGGGTGCTTGGTGGAACCTTCCTTAGTACCAAGTCCCCGACATATAAATGTCGAAGGTTGGCTCTTCGATTGTAATACCTCTCGATCGCTGATTTTGGGCGCCCAATCAGATAAAGGTGGCTTCACGCCTTTTATCTAATAGCTCCACGCTCAAATTTTGCAAATTCGATGCTACATAGTGTTCCTCTCTGGCTCGGAAGCTTCGCTCGGTGCCATTTTTTATTGTTACATGATCATTTCCTCTTTAGGTCACTGTGCTTAGGTTGAAGCCTCCTTCCTTATTTCCTCAACTAATCTTTCATTGTAGTAACTAGGGAGGACCCTCTAACTCTTGTAAAGCGCGAGCTTATTACATCGTATACTCGACGAAATTTTTTATTAACTAGTTTTTCGGCATAGAGTGGGATGGTATCAATATTATTGAGATGTTTTAAGATTTCCAATAATCTAGTATATAGTAAGCCTAGATGGTACCGTTAATAATGATAGTTTATAACACGATAAAAATTATTTAATGATAGTTTCCTATAAAGTTTCTTAACATACCCCAACATAACAATAAGAACCCTTTACATTCTTATCATGAATATGTATATAACACATGTTCATTTTGAATTCCAGTGATATAAGGGCCATACTTAGAACTGCTCAAAGTTAAAGAAACTTATGTTATAGTAGGTGCACAAGACAAGCCCTTGGGCCTTCCGTCATTTCCATTAATATTTGGTAAGTCGTCATATTTAAAGATAGACAGACAACTGTAATTGTAAAATAGTCGCGGTTTAAAAAGTAATGAAAATTTAGCCACTTTTTTATGTAAAGATAAAATTTAAACAAAAACATTCTTAAAAATCCAGATAAATTCTAGCATAATATATTGGAGTTTCAATTTTTTACATATGAGATTCCAGCATAATGTGTTGGAAGATCCCATTCCATAATGTGTTGGAGTTCCAACATAATATGCTGGAATTTTGTACGCAGAAGCTCCATAATTTAGCATATCATGCTGGAACTTTCCGTGTTTCAGCAAAACAGTAACTATTATTTAATGACCTTGCAAATATTGGCTATTTTTCAATTATCAGTTCAAAAACCGGCGAGTTTGTGGTATTTTCACGAATTTTACACCATATAACGAAATAGGTAACCTAGTTAGTTTGTTTGTGACAGTTGACCTAATCAATGTCTGCACATTATCTTAATCTGAATACAATAGCCTAAGTTTCTGTCAGGCTTTAGGTCAATGATTATGCCCGGATAGGCATAATCATTGCATCTATTAATTCATATAAATTCCGGTAGTGAAAAGTACACTAGTAGGTGAGATACTGTAACACCCCGTAAATTCGACTTAGGTTTAATGAGTTAAATGAGTAGTAAGGTTATATTTTGGACATGTGAAGTCCCATCGGGATGATTATGGGTAAAATAATTGTTTCAAAATCAAGATGGAAAGTGAGGTGCATAAGATTTGACAAAATCGACTAATTTTGCAGAAGGTCTGTCTTCCATCAAGTTTTACTGAAAATATGTAAGGAATTGGGGAAAACGCAAAGCAGGAAAGTTGTAAGCCTTCGAAATAGCTTTCCAACTATATATTATGGAGCCCAAACGAATAGCTGTGCAAAAAGTTATGCGCGTTTTACAGAACACTACGCCATATGCGCGCCCACTAGCGCGAGACTAGCGCGCCCGCGCTAATGGGGTTTCGTTCTGGCCATTTAGCGCGGCCAGTAGCGCGGGTTGGGCCTCCAGGTGTGTGGGGGCGCTAGTGGGGGGTTATTTTAAGGCTCTACTTCGTCCCCCACAGCCCCAAAACATAAAAACTTGCTCTAGAAAGGGGAACTCTCAAAAACCTAACTCCTTAAGGGTCCTTCCACCATCCAAGGTAAGTTCTAATGGTGATTCTAAGTTAATTTCAATTTCTCAACATCTTATTAACATGGGTAAACTCTCCATATCATTAGATATTCGATTGAGAGAAGGAACCTTAGAACTCGAATTCAAGGAGATTGAACGTCAAAAAGTTAATATCTTCACCCTCTAATTGATTCTAGCATTGATTTGATGATTATAAACCCTAGTTCATGAGATATGAGTTGATGGGTTTGATAGAAAAGCATGAACGATTATAGGGTTGGGGTGTTGAGTGTTGATTATTGGTTAAGAGTGTTGTTTACCTTATAGGTGATGAAGAATAATGTTGATTATAACCATTTGAGACTTTAGAATTTATTTAGGAGCAAGAAATTGGGATATTGGGTGTAGAAACACCGTTAATAAGGGCTATGAAGCTTTATGTCACCAAGTGTTTGATAAAAATACCTAAGTGACCAAAACATGACTATTGTTGCTAATTTGGAATCCCTTTGACTTGTATTGATATAGATTAAAGTTGAAAGGGTTGGCGAATGTTGTATTATGCTCAAGAGCAGGAAGTTAAGGTATGTGAGGCTAACTCTCTATGTTTTGGAATTTTAATGATTCTCCCTACACTACATTCTTTTACGACGTTACCAATTGCCCCAAAAATATAGTTAAGCCTAGTTCCTGGAATAGTTGTAGAACTTCTATTCTCTAGCTTCATAACTCGTTCACCACTTTCATTCTGAACGTTGTGAACTCAGTGCGTGTTCAATATAGACTTGGGTTTGATGCCCCCGAACTTAATATAGATTACTCAGTATGCCATAAACAGTTGAAGTTTCAGTGTCCATAATCAGTACAAGAACACATGTCTCAGTCTAGTCCCATTCAGTATTCCAGTATTATGTAACTCAGTGTGATCCAGTATTCCAGTATTATGTAACTCAGTGTGATCCAATATTTCGGTATCATGTAACTCGGTGTGATTCAGTATTTCACTATCATGTATTGTAGTTTGATTCTCAGTTTCTGAATGTTGAACACCTGTATTTGGGCCTGAGGCCGTAGTTTATATGATTTATGCATACTTGGGCCTGAGGCCGTAGTTTATGCTTTATGCATGTTTGGGCCTGAGGCTGTAGTTTATGCTTTATGCATTTTTGGGCCTGAGGTCGTAGTTATGTATATGTATACTTGGCCCTGAGGCCGTAGCTTGTGCACATATATATTGGGCCCGAGGCCGTAGCTTATTCAGATAAACAGGTTGTTCATCATTCAGAAGAGGGAGTATTCATATCCTTACTTCCTTTATTTAGTTCAGTTATCAGTTATCAGTTATCTTTTCAGTTATCAGTTATCAGTTATCTTTTTAGTTATCAGTTCATTTATCATTTATCAGTTATCTTTTTAGTTATCAGTTATCAGTTATCTTTTCAGTTATCAGTTCAGTTATCAGTTATCAGTTATCAGTTATCTTTTCAGTTATCAGTTCAGTTACCAGTTCTCACTTCAGTTTCAGTTTCAATAGTTATCATTTCAGTTATCAGCTTAGTTTCAGTTTCAGCATTTATAATTCTTTCTTTCAGTTGCTTTACATACCAGTACAATTCAAATGTAGTGACGTCCCTTTTGCCCGGGGCCTGCATCTCACAATGCAGGTAATGATTTACAGGTTGATGATTCAGAGCGCTAGAATTCTCGTACCAGCTGTTTGGTGATCCCCAGTTCTTTCGGGACATTATCATTACCTTACAGTCTTCTGTATTTTCAGACAGTCAGTGTTTTCAGTATTTCATTAGAGGCTTCATAGCTAGAGTAACAGTTAGACAGAGTCACAGGCTTTTCTTATTAAGCTATGTTGGATGCAAATATGTTTCCGAATTGTATTAGTATTTTCGCACATTGATTTATATCATCCAGACTTTCAGTATATCAGCATTTGTTAGTTTATCTTCCGCATTTAGTATGTTATGATATCACATGTTGATTCATCCAGCCAGCTAGTTGGTTCGCTCGGTCACATGTAGTCAGGCACCGAGTGTCGTGTTACGTCCAGGCCCAGGTTCGGGGCGTGACAAAGCTTGGTATCAGAGCACTAGGTTCAAGAGTCCTAGGGAGTCTATGAAGCCGTGTCCAGTGGAGTTTCCTTTAAATGTGTGTGCCGGCCACTCATATAAACGGTTAACTACCAAGACATCCAGGATTGTCTCATTTCTTTCTACTCTAGATCGTGCCATAAAGCTTAGAGCAATAGTTAACCTTTTCTTCCTATCGAATTCCAAGCGTATTGGATGCCCAAGCGACGCGCAGGAAAAACCTAAGGTCCTAGAGAGGATAATTTCCCATTGGGATATAATTATGGAGTACAGGTTGGTAAATATGAGACTTGAGAGGATGTTAAAAGTGGGATGCAATGGATAGTAGTACAGATTAAAGCATAACCTTATCAGAAAGTACAAAAGCAGTTATGATGTCTTATGGTTATCAGTTTACCTCAATTAACAGTGATACAGTCTTTCAGTTAGCAAGTTTGTGGTTATTCAGCACTCCAGTATTCAGTTATATGATTACCAAATATCCAATTTTCAGTGTATCAAAATTTCTGGTAACTTGTGAGTATACAGTGATGCATATGGGTTCTCAAAGAAAATGTAAGTAACAGTGGTTATAGCTAAATCTTTGCATATTTTAGGTCCGGATTAAGACCAAGACTCACCGGATGGCGCAGGAAGTGATTTATCAGATGATGGTATACTCTGAAGGATAAGTTTGTGTATGGTAATTGTGTGTGTTTGACCTCAGAGAACAATTTCTTTTAATTCTTGCAAATGGAGCAACATGCAGGATGATGATAGTTCAGATGTACCCTAACATTGGTGACTATAGTTTGGACAGAAAAGAGCCTAAGAGTAAAATACCTAGGAGTCAGAAACGTTTGTTATTACCAAAGATGTGATTTCGCACAACTCATGCAAATGACTAGAAGATATGATGTATGCAATGAGAACCAAGAGCAGCCAATAGTGAATTTCAGGGAATGATTTTAAGTTGTTTAGATTTATTCAAATCAGAACTAGAAGTACCACGTTAGTAAGCTACTATAAGACGCAGCTATTGATGTATGGCAGTTCCCTCTTAGGTTATGTGACTAAGTGATTACCGAGGATGTTTATAGTATGATATGATTTTGTATTGTATAGAAAGCTTGGGGTTAGATATTCCAATTTTGTTAAGACAGATGAACTTTCCCTAAGTGCGATCCATATGCATAGTTCAAAAAGAATGATAGTGTGCGGCAAAAGAATATGATTAGATGATGAGGGAAGTTAGGAGTAACCTTATGCTTCACTTTAGTTATTCAAAGCAGGAGAAAAAAATATGATGCTAGCAGATGGTTAGTGAAAGGATAGTAAGTAAGTTTTGAGTAGATTCAGTGAATTAGCAATTTTAGCAGAGTTAGTAGAGGTAAGATTTGATCCACTTAGCCAGGTTATCTCTAGTGTGTGGATGGCAGTTTGAAATACCGAACGTATGTGTTAGAACCCAAAGAGTTTAAGTTAAACCTGAAGTACAGTGATAGTGGGAAAAAAATCCGCAAGTATAAGGCCTTTGGTCTAAGGGGTGATGTGAAAACCATCAGTAAGTGCAGTTAGAGATTTGAAACCTGAATAATTAGCATGGGATATGAAAAAGAAAATCAGTTTGGTAATGAGGGAAAATTGTATAATTACCACAGGGATTATGTCTAGCATGTGTAAGAAAGACTAAGCGAGTAGAATGATCACCGAACTTAGTTATTGATGATAAAGTGATCACAGAAAGCTGTAAAATCATGCCCAGTTAAGTATCATGAGGGTAGTGCCATTGCATGAGACTCTAGTCTTCGGAGTACTGGTTAAAGACTTAGCTCACAACAATTCTATAAGTGTTTTCAGGAAGTTCTTAAGAAGATAAAGTGTGGGAAGTATAACTGATGATTGAGGTAGATAAGAGAACTCTGGTAAAAGAAGTTCACTAGCCAAGATAGGAGTTCGACTTCGAACTCTAAAGATAACGAAGTTGTTGTCTATAACATGACTTGTTCCCCCTTAGTAGCCGTTGAGAAGGAGAAACAATTTGATGATCCCTATGTGTTGCAGTTGAAAGAGGATATTCACAAGTATAAGACGATGGCTTTTGAATAAGGGGGAGATGATGGTACTTTGAGGTACTAGGACAAATTGTGTGTCCCATACATAGATGGACTTAAAGAGGGAAGATCATGTTAGAAGCCCATAATTCTAGGTATTCTTTCCATCCAGGTTCCCAAATATGCATCATGACCAAGGAGATTTATTGGTTGTACGACATGAAAAAAGAACGTCGTAAGGTTTATGGCCAGGCAGAGCATTTTATTTAAACAGTTGAGGATATGTCCTTGATGTTAAGAGTAATTGGGATGATCACATACCTCTCATTGACCTTGCTAATAATAACACCTACCATTTCAGTACCAAGATGGCACCATGCGAAACACTGTATGGGAGAAGGTGTAGATCGCCAATTGGTTGGTTCAAGTTGATGATTGGGTGTTTCTGAAAGTTTCGCCTATGAAAGGCATTATGAGATTTGGGAAGAAGGGAAAGCATAGTCCCTACTATATTGGGCCATATAGAATCTTGCGAAGGATCAGTCAATTAACTTATGAGTTGGAGTTGCCACCAGAATTAGTGGTGGTACAACCAGTATTTCACGTGTCATGTTATAACATTCAAGTTTCCAGCACTCAGATACTCATGCCAGTTCAGTACTGAGATACTCATGTCAGTTCAGTACTCAGATACTCATGCCAGTTCAATACTCACATACTCATGTCAATTCAATACTCAGATATTCAAGTCAGTTTAATACTCATCCACTCATGTTAGTCCAATACTTAGACATCCATGCCAGCTTAGTACTCAGATTACTCAAATATTCGTGCCAGTTTAATATTCATATATCCATGTTAGTTCAGTATTCATGTATCCATGGCAGACCAATATTCAGTCAATGCAGTAGTCATTCAGCTCAGTATCTCAAGAGTTCAGTAATCATGTATTCATTCAGTTTAGTATGCAAGTATTATGCAAGTTCATGTTTCCACCAGACCCGTTTAAGTTCCGGAGTTAGCAGAAGTTACAATCAGGACATTCATTCGAGGACGAATGATCCCAAGGGGGAGATAATGTAACACCCCGTATATTCGACTTAGGTATGAATGAGTTAAAGGAGTAGTAAGGTTATATTTTGGATATTGTGAAGTCCCATCGGGATGATTATGGGTAAAATAGTTATTTTAAAATCAAGATGGAAAGTGAGGTGCATAAGATTTGACAAAATCGACTAATTTTGCAGAAGGTCTTTCTTCCATCAAGTTTTAGTAAAAAGTTGTAAGGGATTAGGGAAAACTCAAAGCACAAAAGTTGTAGCCCTTCGAAATATCTTTCCAATGATATATTATGGAGCCTAAACGGATATCTGTGCAAAAAGTTATGCGTATTTTACAAAACACTACGCCATATGCGTTCCCACTAGCGCGAGACTAGCGCGCCCGCGCAAATGGGGTTTCGTTCTGGCCATTTAGCGCGGCCAGTAGTGCGGGTTGGGCCTCCAGGTGCGTGGGTGCGCTAGTAGGGGTTACTTTAAGGCTCTACTTCGTCCCCCACAGCCCCAAAACATAAAAACTTGCTCTAGAAAGGGGAACTCTCAAAAACCTAACTCCTTAAGGGTCCTTCCACCATCCAAGGTAAGTTCTAATGGTGATTCTAAGTTAATTTTAATTTTCCAACATCTTATTGACATGGATAAACTCTCCATATCATTAGATATTCGATTGGGCCATCGTTGTTGAGAGAAGGAACCCTAGAACTCGAATTCAAAGAGATTGAACGTCAAAAAGGTAATATCTTCACCCTCTAATTGATTATAGCATTGGTTTGATGATTATAAACCCTAGTTCATGAGATATGAGCTTATGGGTTTGATAGAAAAGCATGAACGATTATAGGGTTGGGGTGTTGAGTGTTGATTATTGGTTAAGAGTGTTGTTTACCTTATGGGTGATGAAGAATAATGTTGATTATAACCATTCGAGACTTTAGAATTTATTTAGGAGCAAGAGAATGGGATATTGGGTGTAGAATCATCGTTAATAAGGGCTATGAAGCTTTATGTCACCAAGTGTTTGATAAAATACCTAAGTGACCAAAACATGACTATTGTTGCTAATTTAGAATCCTTTGACTTGTATTGATATAGATTAAAGTTGAAAGGGTTGGCGAATGTTGTATTATGCTCAAGAGCAGGAAGTTAAGGTATGTGAGGCTAACTCTCTATGTTTGGAAATTTTAATGATTCTCCCTACACTACATTCTTTTACGACGTTACCAATTGCCTCAGAAATATAGTTAAGCCTAGTTCCTGGAATAGTTGTAGAACTTCTATTCTCTAGCTTCATAACTCGTTCACCACTTCCATTCTGAACGTTGTGAGCTCAGTGCGTATTCAATATAGACTTGGGTTTGATGCCCCCGAGTCTTAGTATAGATTACTCAATATGCCATAAACAGTTGAAGTTTTAGTGTTCATAATCAGTTCAAGAATACATGTCTCAATCTAGTCCCATTCAGTATTCCAGTATTATGTAACTCAGTGTGATCCAGTATTCCAGTATTATGTAATTCGGTGTGATCCAGTATTCCAGTATTATGTAACTCAGTGTGATCCAGTATTCTAGTATCATGTAACTCAGTATGATTCAGTATTTCACTATCATGTATTGTAGTTTGATTCTCAGTTCCTGAATTTTAAACACCTGTATTTGGGCCTGAGGCCGTAGTTTATATGCTTTATGCATACTTGGGCCTGAGGCCGTAGTTTATGCTTTATGCATGTTTGGGCCTGAGGCCGTAGTTTATGCTTTATGCATTTTTAGGCCTGAGGCCGTAGTTATGTATACGTATACTTGGGCCTGAGGCCGTAGCTTGTGCACATATATATTGGGCCCGAGGCCGTAGCTTATTCAGATAAACAGGTTGTTCATCATTCAGAAGAGGGAGTATTCATATCCTTAATTCCTTTATTCAATTCAGTTATCAATTATCAGTTCAGTTATCAGTTATCTTTTCAGTTATCAGTTCAGTTATCAGTTATCAATTATCTTTTCAGTTATCTGTTCAGTTATCAGTTATCAGTTATCTTTTTAGTTATCAGTTCAGTTACCAGTTCTCACTTCAGTTTCAGTTTCAATAGTTATCATTTCAGTTATCAGCTTAGTTTCAGTTTCAACATTTATAATTCTTTCTTTTAGTTGCTTTACATACCAGTACAATTCAAATGTACTGACGTCCCTTTTGCCCGGGGCCTGCATCTCACAATGCAGGTAATGATTTACAGGTTGATGATTCAGAGCGATAGGATTCTCGTACCAGCTGTTTGGTGATCCCCAGTTCTTTCGGGGCATTATCATTACCTTACAGTCTTCAGTATTTTCAGACAGTCAGTGTTTTCAGTATTTCATTAGAGGCTTCATAGACTAGAGTAACAGTTAGACAGAGTCACAGGCTTTTCATATTAAGCTATATTGGCTGCAAATATGTTTTCGAATTGTATTAGTATTTCCGCACTTTGATTTATATCATCCAGACTTTCAGTATATCAGCATGTGTTAGTTTATCTTCCGCAATTAGTATATTATGATATCACATGTTGATTCAGCCAGCCAGTTGGTTCGCTCGGTCACATGTAGTCTGGCACCGAGTGCCGTGTTACGTCCAGGCCCAGGTTCGGGGCGTGACAGATACTGGACAGCTATAAATTGTGGAGTAAAGTGTATGTTTTTGTATATGTTTTTGTATTTAACCAACTGTAAAAACTTATATTGCCTCATAATCAATATGTGACTAAGTAAATGCAGCATTGATTCTCATAACTAATAACTGGCCGGTGAAACTCCCATTTGGACCACATTGTTAGGCCTGAATATATGATCAACATTTATGGCTGTTACTATATCAGAATCGAAAATGTAATAACTTAATTTTTTGTCCAAGTCTCAAAACCATTATAGAGTTAATGGTTAAATAGATTGAGTTTTTAATCCTAAACACAATGAAATTTATTAACACTAAGTCCAACATGACATATAAACCCTAAAGTAGAAACCCTAAATAGGCACTATTAAATGTTGAACCTCAACTGCACTTATAGCTATTTTAGGATCAAACGGAACCGATTACATGTCAAGTGCCCATGATTGTTTTCTCCAACATTAGTCAAAATAATGAAGAAATACCATTTCCTTATCATCTCTTTACCAGCACAAGGCCACATAAATCCCACTCTCCAGCTCGCCAAAAACCTCAGCACGCGCCGGTGCTCGTTGCACCTCGTCACAACCGTCACTACATTATGTATTTATAGCTACGAAATCTTAGCTATGAATTTAAGAATCGTGGCTAATGCCTAGCAATAGCCACAAAAATTAAAATTCTATGGCTATTTTCAAAATTGTAAAATATCTTAGCTACGAACACTAAATTGGCAAAGCTAATTTCTCACATTTGCTATAATTACTAATAACCGTGGCAATAACAATCTAAATAGCTAAAAATTTATTGCTACAATAGAATTTCGTAGCTAATCATAAGTTTTTGCCACGCGTCAAAGTTATTGTAGCAATAGTAATATTGCAGCTACAATAAATTATTTGAAACGATATGTTGTAGCTAAATGAATATATTTGCTTCAAGTTAAAAAAATCGTGGCAGTAGTTAAATGATACACCCCGGGGGCCTCGGATGTTAACCGGACGAGGCTCGGACCAAGTTTGAACTTGGAGAGCATAAGTTGAAGCTCCCAGCTTCTGGTGTGATCGCACCTGCGCTTGGATAGCCGCAGGTGCGAGCTCGAAGAAGCGGGGCATGACTCGCAGAAGCGAAAAGGCATAGGCTGGCCAGGCACTGCTGACGCGAAGAAGTTGGCCACAGGTGCGAAGACCGTAGGTGCGAAAATCCATCGCAGGCGCGGACGCCGCAAGCGCGAAAGTTTTTCCGCAAGCGCGAAGGTTTTGCCGCGGGCGCGAAGATCGCTGGGCAGTGAGTGTTTGAGGCGGGGGTTTGAGCATTTGTGCTCATTTCTTCATCCTTGGGCGATTTTTGGAACTTCTTGAGAGGGGCATTCACCTAGCAACTTGGAAGTAAGTTAATCCCACCTATTGCAAGTTAATTACTTGGATAATATCTAGATTTTAACATGAAAAATCATGGAAAATTAATGGAAACTTAGGGTTTTGAAGAAAAACCTAGAGGTACTTACAAATAGTACTAATGTTGTGGATTTAACTTAAGTCACAAATCTTGGCTAAATATTATTAGTGATTTAGTTCTAAGTTTAAATATTTAGTAAATGTTTAACAAACGTTGCCGTGTTGGACGTTTGCTATTTAAGAGTCTTTGGACCACGACTTCTGAATTAACATTACTATTACTATTACTACTGTATATAAATGAACAAGTGTGTACGAACACAGTTGTAGTTTGTTGTACAAAAAGCTGCATGAGTTGTATTTTCTCTATTTACTGGTTCATTGTCATATTTCGTGACACGTGTACAGTCTTTGTATCTGTGTGGACATCTGTCTTCCACTTCCATTTCATTTCCCGTACACCTCTTCCATTGTCAACTTATCTACATTGTCTTGCATTGCTCCATATATGACGCTGCCAAAATTTGGTGTTTCTCTTCCATTTCTCAATTCAACTTCTTTGCTGGTAAGTTTCTTCTTCTAAAGGTAGTTCTTTTGCCCATATTTTTTTTTGTGTTTTTGTTTTGCTTTCCCTTTCTTTCTGTTATTATTCAGAAGAACCCCTCATTTCATTTTACACAAGTTTAGCCAGTATTGTGTCAAATGGCAGAGTTCTATGAGAGATCTGACTGTATGGAGACTTGAGAAGGGCTCAATTTCAATTGCTTTAGGGCTTTAGTTCAATTCATCTTCCATCATGATCATGTGGCTTACGTCTATTCAAGTAATTCATGTGGCTTTGACTCTTCTATTAACTGATTCTGCGCATGCATTTGAAGAAAATGGATAAGAGAGAAAGAAAGTTTCCACTTTCTAGCGAAACACACATTAAATGCAAAAATAGTAGTAACAAAAAGGAAAAGTTGATGCATGTTTGACAATATGCCTAAAACTACTGAGTATTTTTTTAGTTCCGTTCCTTTTTTCATCGGTCCATTTGTGTCACTTTCTTGGTTTTCTATTGTACTTCTTTCTCCATTTCGTTCTTCTCTGATGTCGTCTCATCTCTACCCTGTAAAATAAGGTAACGTTTTTCGTAGTCTTCACAAGCTATGTTGCGCGGACTCTCCGAAAATGTGGCCGGATACGTGTCGGATCCTCCAAAAGTAGTACATTTTTTAAGGATCCGACTCGGGTGCGGCTCCAAAAACGGATCCTCCAAAAGTAGTACATTTTTTAAGGATCCGACTCGGGTGCGGCTACATTTTGGAGAGTTCGCGCAACATAATTCAAAAGCCCATTCTGAAGATGTTAAGATGAATGGCTGAATTTGACAACCTTATGGGCTTCAAAGAGGATCTGTTGTGCGGAATAATTAAAACATAATTTTTACCAAATTAGCCAATTTATTTTTAGACCTTATAACTAAGATAATTGAAAGCGCAAGTTGTTGCCAAAAAAGCTCAAGAATGACCTTCTCTGCTATGCATATACAGATATCTCTTTCTGCTCATATGAGGTGTTATTGAAGAGGAAACGTGAAGAGAGGTATTATAAATGAAATTGCATGCTGTAAGAGGATAAACATTAATTGCACCATATACCACCATAAATAATGATTCACTCCTTTGATGCAGATAAGGCATAAAAATTATTGTCTTCCAGTGCATATAGATCATTCTTCTTAGATCCTTTGGCCAGAAGTCTCCTTGAGCTCTTGTCCTTTACAACAAAATCAGACTCATCAAACTCAAGTGTACAGAAATTGTCCTTAGCAAGTTTACTAACTGATAGCAGTTTCTTCTTAATCTTAGGGACAACAAGAATTTCCTATTCTTTAAGTCCAGATTTTATTGTATTTCCAATATGTGTGATGTCAAGTTTAGAGCCATCCCCAATTATTATCTTATCAGAACCATTGTAAGGTTGAAGGTTTGATAGGTTACCTGTTGAATTGGTTATGTGGCTGCTTGCACCAGAGTCAACATACATAGCTTCATCTTCAGCCTGTGTGTTCTGGAGATTAACAGCAGAAAAAGCCTGTGGCAGATCCTCTGTAGCCTGGTAGGAATAGTCCCTCCTGTAGCAGCATTTTAGGGCTGTGTGATTGTTTCTTCCACATATTTGGCAATTTTCCTTGCCCTGTTGTGGTCTTGAATTGACAGTGTTCTGATTAGTTTGATTATTCTGATTGCTGCCTTGTCCTGCAGGTCTGAAACCTCTTCCTCTTGAGGAGAAGTTTGAGTTCCTCTTCTGTTAGAGTAACCTCCACGACCTCTTCCTCTTTGAGCAGCAAAAGCCATATTGTAGCCTTGTTGAACCACTTCTTCTTCATCTTCTCTCATGTCAAAGCCTCTAAGGGCATTGACAAACTGGTTTAGTGTAGGATATGGGGCCTTTCCCAGCATGACAGTCCTAAAAGTTTTGTACTTTTGGCCAAGTCCTCTAGCAAAGTTGATTACTTTGCTGTCTTCATCAACAAGCTTGTGTATGGCTGAGAGACCATCACATATGCCTTTGAATTCCTTCAAGTATTCATCAAGCTTTTTGGTTCCTAGCTTGATGTTCTGCAGCTGTTGCTTAAGCTGAAATTCCTTATCTTTGGTTGCCTGCAGGTATGCTTCCTCCAGACATTTCCACATTTCCTTGGCAGTTGAGCATCCTACTATGAGATACATGCTTTCTTCAGTCATTGTAGCAGAGATCCAACTCCTCAGGAGCACATCTTTTTCCTCCCAGTCGACTGTCGTGTTTGCACCATCAGTAGCAGATGAACTGCTTGTGTCTGGCTTGCCTTCCTTGATCAAGTTTGTCACCTTCATCACTTGAATCAACTGGAGTATTTGTGTCCTCCACATTAAATAGTTTGATGGCTTCAACTTAACTGGACAAGAGGCAATCAGATGGTGCAGGGAGGCAGGTGATAGACACAGAGAGGTTGAGGATGTTGTTATGGCCATGTTTGATCGTGTGGGCAGCGTAGCTTCAAGAAGCTCTGATACCATGTAGAAAATCACACGATTGAGAGGAAAGAATGTATTGAAGAATCCTGTTATTGCAGTATTTTACAAAGCCATAAGTGATTGAATTTATACAAGTCACAAAACAACAACTACTAGTGAACTTAGAGTTCTACTACTCGTATAACTATTACATTGAGTTAGAGTTCTAACTTTACAATACATTCTAACTATGCTTATCTAATTCAAACTTATCCTTATCATGATCAACTTTTTTAACAGAGGAAAGCTGCAACTATAAACTTTGCCAAGTTCATGATTTTACAATATAATGAGGCACTTCCTCTTCTTAAATGAATATATTTGTTTTACTTGTTTGTCTTGGATGTTTGATGAAAGCAAAGTAACTTTATTTATTATAAGATTTTCTGTAGAAATTTAAGACAGATTACTCTATTAATCGTAGCTGGGAGACGACTAAAGAGACAATAAGGGAGACTTTATCTAAAAGATAAAGTTGTGAAAATAATTTTCTCCACTTCATTAGAAGCATAAATCAATACATTTGGAATAATCAATATAGCATATTTGTTCTAGTGTCTTTTATTACTTTGCTTTTGCATTACAAGAAGCATAAAAGATACATGTCGCTCTAGCTTGTTGCAATATTTTGTTGAGCATTCTTCCAAGCAGCTTCCCATCAACTTCGAATCTACAAAAAAATTTGTTAAAATGAATGTCATAAATTAGATTATACAAATTTCATAACATGTCAGCAAACATAGAGAATATTGTTGAAATAAAGAAAGTTAAGGAAAGAAATATACCTTCTCTAAACTTAAAGCAACGTTCAGTTGAACAAGCAAAATTACAGTTCAATACTTTAGAAGAAACGGAAAGTTGGCACTGCTTCAGGCAATCATCAAGGCAATGGGGAGTGCTACTTAGGGCACATGCAAGTATACATTTTGTTTTGCAAGATATTCCATTGTCGCCAACAACTTCATTATTTGTGGTTTCAGCATTTGCTAAAATAGTCACAATAAGGAGAACTGCCACTACAATTTTTGTGAACTTCATGATTTGTAATATGATGCACTTCCTCTCCTTGATTGAATATTTCTCTTTTTACTTTTGTACCTTGGATGTTTGATAAAAGTAAAGTAGTGCTATTTATAGTAAGAGCTCTACGTCAAATTTGGGGCGATGTGTACAAATAGCCACTAACAGCTCATGTCTTTATTTTAAAGCCAGTGTTTTAAATGTCTTTAGTCTTTAGCCACTAGTTTAATAAACTTTAACTGCCGGACGAAAATACCCTTATGCTCATGTCCTTAACTTCAGGACTTCAGGACTACATGTCCTTAACTTTTGAACTTGAAACTCTAAGTTCAGGACTTCAAGACTACATGTCCTTAACTTTTTAACCTGTAACTCTAAGTTCAGGACTTCAGGACTACATGTCCTTAACTTTTGAACTTGGAACTCTAAGTTCAGGACTTCAAGCTTACATGTCCTTAACTTTTGAACTTGGAACTCAAACTTCAAGACCAAGCGTCCTTAACTTTTGAACTTGTAAGTCAAAGTTAAGGACCTATTGTCCTTAACTTTTGAACGTGTAACTGTAAGTTAAGGACTGTCTGTCCTTAACTTTTGAACTTGTAAGTCAAAGTTAAGGACTTATTGTCCTTAACTTTTGAACTTGTAACTGTAAGTTAAGGACTGCTTGTCCTTAACTTTTGAATGTGTAACTGTAAGTTAAGGACTGTCTGTCCTTAACTTTTGAACTTGGTAATCAAAGTTAAGGACCTATTGTCCTTAACTTTTGAACTTGGAAATCAAAGTTAAGGACCTATTGTCCTTAACATTTGAACTTGTAACTGTAAGTTAAGGACTGTCTGTCCTTAACTTTTGGGCTTCTTAGCCTAAGTTCAGGACCTATTGTCCTTAACTTTTAATTTATTTTAACACAAAATAAATTAAATGCAAACACACAATAAGGATAATAGCGTACAATTGTGTAATAAAATTAAAATTATATTATATTTAGTTACGTTTCGATGCTTTTTCAACTTTACGTTTTTGAACTCATTCAATGCGTTCTCCGAAGAATTCAAGTAAAAGTACATCGGTTGATCTTCTCGCGATTGCTTTTTTTTCTTGTTCTTTTTATAAAACGTGATTTAAACCCAAAAAAATACATTAAAAAAAAGGGATTAATCGTGTAAAACAAATACAGAACTTCAGAGTCCAAATTCAATGCATCAGAATATATACTTAACATTTTTACACTACTGTCGATGATGAAGATGATTCTACTGGCAAGAAGAATGGCGTATACTTCAGGAAATTTAACACTAATATAATGATGTTGACCTTGTTGAATTAGANTCTCCGCCAACTTGTGGATGACAAAGGTATTTATTTACGATGGTCGCAATTATATAATATGGAAGTTAAAAATATGAAACTCCAACACGAAATAAAAGGCGGCCGAATTGTTCCGTCGTGTTTTGTCCCTGTGATTGCATTTAGACAAATAAATTGATAGTAGTACTATTTACTACTGTTCGTCATGTGCTAATATACATCAGCTGTGCTTGGGCAATATTTGCATCGAAGTTAGAGAAGATGTTAATTTTCAAATTTAAAACCCTTTATACGGAATGTTTTATATTTATTCTTTGTTAAACTTTAGATTCCTCCCTAACCTTGTCGTTAGCTAACGGAGCTCCTTCGTGAATTGGATGAATTTTACATGTCTAAATACTCTAGGGGGGGAAAATTCAAATATGCCCCTCTATATTTCTCACTTTAGATGTTATTGATTTTAATATTTTCATTTTATCCTTATGATACGACTTGCTGGAAGAAGTTATTAAATTCTAATTTTTACTTCCTTTGTAATTTCATGATTTTTTGCTTTTTCATAAGAGAGAGTATGGAAGAAGTTAAGAAAATATGTTTTTTTTTGTTTTTTACTTAGAATGTCCATAATTAGGACATCAGATTATCAGAAATCTTTTTAACCATAGTGACAAACAATATATTCAATCAATTAAGCTTCGATCACAAACCAAAAATCTACCGACAAAAATTCTATAAAAATGATGTCAAGAAGATAACACATGATATGTGAGTTAGGCATATCATGAGTTTGAGTCCTCCCACAGAAAAACATAATATTTAAATGACGAAATACAATATCAGACCGGTTATTATCTGCACTTCAAACCATGCCCAACTAGACCTCAGGGATCAATTGATTATCAAATAAAAAAGGAAAGGTAGAGGTAAGATGTCGCATACACATCAACTTTTTGCTTGCTTCTGCATCGGAAGATCGTCAAAGTTCTGGGAGAAATAAAGACCACAGGCAAAGTGTAAAAGTAGTCAGGGGACGGTAAAATAAAAAATGTTTTGATTGTCTTTTGGAATCGTATCACTTCTTTTAAATAAGATCTTCTCCCTTATTCTTCTCTCTATCTATGATGAAGACTTGCTGTGTGATTTCCCAAAGCTCTCACTATGACTGAAAAGCTCCTATGAATTTACACTCTATAACTCATATATTCTTTAAAAGTAATCCATTGGTGTTTGTTCATAGGAGAATTTACATTATTAACCAGTCCGGATTCCCAACCCTATGGTGGATTGGAGTAATGATTTCTATTTATAGTACAAACCTGTTGTCTTGCTTTATTACTTATTCCTACACATGTTTAGGGAACTCGTGATTTAGCATGCTAAGGTGGCTTCGAAACGTGAATATGAACCTGGTGCATAACTTATGGCTATATTGGGGTATCTTAATTCCCCAATGCACGAAAGTTATAATTTTGTGTACCACCTAATTAAGTCAAACTCTATTTTGGGATATATTGTGTACGCAGGGATTGATTTACTATTTTCAGTTACATCACAAACGGGCACGATCGGTTACAATATATTATTAATAACTACATAATAATTTAAGTAAATTCAGTGACGGAACCCATGAATCAGACGTCGAGGTAAAGCTTGATGCTCAAGTTATCCCAAGAGAACGAGTTTTAAGTATCTCGGGTCTATTATCCAAGGTAACGGAAAGATTGACGAAGATGTCTCACATGCAGCGGAGCGATATGGATTAAATGGAGGCTTGCTTCCGGTGTTTTATGTGATAAGAATGTGCCGCCAAGACTTAAGGGAAGTTTTATAGAGTAGTGGTTCGACCGACTATGTTGTATGGGGCTGAGTGTTGTCCAGTCAAGAACTCCACGTGCAGAAGATGAAAGTAGCAGAGATGAGGATGTTGAGATGGATGTGTGGGTGTACCAGGAGAGATATGATTAAGAATGAAGCTATTCGAGACAGAGTGGGAGTAGCCTCCGTGGAGGACAAGATGCGGGAGTCGAGGCTGAGATGGTTCAGACATGTTAAGAGAAGAAGCATTGATGCTCCTGTTAGGAGGTCTGAGAGGTTGGCCTTGGCGAGTTTGTAAAGAGAGGTCGAGGTAGGCCAAAGAAGTACTGGGGAGAGGTACATGGAGCTGCTTCAGCTCACTGCGGACATGACCCTTGATAGGGGTAAGGTATGCGTACAAACTACCCTCCCCAGACTCCACCAGTTGGGAACATACTGGGTTTGTTGTTGTTGTTGTTCTTATTATTGTTGTTCTTGTTGTTGTGTCACGACCCAATTCCCAAACCCGGTCGTGATGGCGCCTCTCGTGAAGACGATGCCAGCCAACTAACCCAACTCGTCTTTTCAAAAATAATTTAAACATGAATAAACAGTGAAAATATGACTTAATAATATTAATAGCGGAATTAAAACCCCACACAGCCCTAATCGGGGTATCACAAGTCACGAGCATCTATTAGAATGTAAGCACAACTTCAAGGTCTAAAATACACTAATCAAGAATAATGAACAAAGGGAGAAGAACGATGCTGCGAACGCTGGCAGTTACCTCGCTAAACTCCTATATCTCTGACTCTGATCAGCCAAACCCGCTACCGGGTGAATAAATACCTGCATCTGCACACGGGGTACAGGGAGTAAAGTGAGTACTCCAACTCAGTGAGTAATAAAGGTAAATAACAACTGAGCGGTAAGAAATCACGTATGTCATATCATCATGCTATATAGAAGTAGTGTAAAACCTTTTGAGAAAAATAGTGAAGCTGTGAAATCTTTAGAAGTATCTTAGCTCAGTTTAAAACCTCTTTTGGAAATGACTTTTTCAACAGTATGCAAACGAATGCAATTCAAATAGTGCAGATAAGCACGGAAATCCGCCCCTCGGGCAGCACACTCAATTAACAGATAATGTCAGGCAATCCGGTAGATATCTCATGAAGTAGCACAACAACAGGTAAGGCAAGCAAATAAGATAAAGTAAACACACAGAAAAGTACTAGTACCGCTGCGGCGTGCAGCCCGTTCCACATACCGCTGCGGCGTGCAGCCCGATCCGTTTATCGTCGACGACGCTCACTGGGGGTGTGCAGACTCCAGGAGGGGCCCTTTACGGCCCAAGCGCAATATCAAGCCATCTCGTGGCATCAAGTCTAGGCCCTCAGCCTCATATCAGTATCAGTATAACACTGTTGCGGCGCGCAGCCCGATCCAAAAGTATCCTCACAATACAGGCCCTCGGCCTTACTCAGTCAAAATCACATAAGCCACTAGGGCAACAGTAAAACATGATGCTCAGCCCAAATATTGTTAGAAATATCATTTCAAGTGTTAACGTAAAATAAACTTGGCTGAGTCTTAAAACAGTGGAAAATACGTGACTGAGTTCAAGTATATAATTAAAACAGTGAGAAATTATCAACAACAATCCCCGAAGGGTTCAAATAGCTGGCACGAAGCCCAAATATGGCAATCAGCCCAAATTATGATGATAACAAGTAAATTTCAGTCAAGTACGCAGTAAATTCATCAATCGGGACGGACTAAGTCACAATCCCCAACGGTGCTCTACCCCATGCTTGCTATCCGGCGTGCAAGTCACCTCAATATAGCACTACGATGTGCAAATACGGGGTTTCAAACCCTCAAAATATCATTTACAATCATTACTCACCTCGAACCGGCGAAATCTCTAGCTCGCGACACCTTTGCCCCTCAAATCGGCCTCCACACGCGTCGAATCTATCCACAACCAGAACGAATACGTCATAATATGCTAAGGAAATAATACCCAATCGAAAACAATCGAAAAATATCAAAAACCCCAAAATTAGCAAAACCCGAGCCCCGGGCCCACTTCTCGAAACTCAGAAATTTTAAATCAATGGGTTTCTTATCTCCTCACGAGTTTATACATACCAAAAGTTCTCAAATCCGACCTCAAATGGTCCTTCACATCCCTAAATCAAATTTCAAAATCCCAAGCCCTAGTTCTTCAATTTTAGGCTTAATTTTCATGAATTTCTAGGTAGATTACATAGTAAAAACGAGTTTTATGTTCAAAATTCTTACCTCTAATCGATTCTCCTTGAATCCCTCTTGAATCTCCTTCAAAAAGCTCTCAAAATACTCCGCTATGGAGGAAAAATGGCTCAAAATTGCGGATGAAATATTTTATAAACTTTCTGCCCAGTTCTGGTATCTCTTTATTGCGAACGCGGTCAAACCCACGTGTTCGCGATGCACAACTTTACTTTGACCAAAAGTAACCCTTCGCGAACGCGGCACCACACACGTGAACGCGATGCTTTGGGCCTCAGAACCTACGCGAACGCGACATCCATCACGCGAACGCGGAGCTCAACCTCAAGGACCCTCCGCGAACGCGAGCTTTAAGACGCGAACGCGAAGCACAAACTCAGGGCCACCCAAACTCCTTCTACGCGATCACGAGGGACCTCACGCGATCGCGAAGGCCAAAATTTGCCTGCACCTGCTGCTCTATTTTCTGCAATTCTTCAGAGTTCAAAACTTCCCGTTAGCCATCCGAAATTACTCCGAGGCCCCCGGGGCCTCAACCAAAAGCATCAACACATCCTAAAACATCATTCAAACTTGTTCCAATCATCAAAACACCTCAAACATCACCAAAACCATCAATTCACATCGTATTCAAGCCTAAGTTTTCCAAAAACTTCCGAAACACGCTTTTGATCAAAAACCCAACCAAATCACCTCCGAATGACCTGAAATTTTACACACACATCCCAAATCACATAACGAAGCTACAGCAACTCTCGGAATTCCATTCCGATCCTCGGATCAAAATCTCACCTATCAACCGGAAATCGCCAAAATACTAACTTCGCCAATTCAAGCCTAATTCTACACCGGACTTCCAAAACCAATTCCGATCACGCTCCTAAGTCACAAATCACCCGATGAAGCTAACCAAATCATAAAAACTCCGATCCAAGCTCATATACAAATAAGTCAACTCGTGATCAAACCTTTCAAATTCAAAGCTTTCAACTGAAACTGTTCTTTTAAATTCATTCCAAATTTTCCTGAAAACCAAAACCACGATCTACATTAGTCACAACACATAACACGGGGTAAGTCATGCCCGAGAAATGGCGATCAAAGTGCAAAAGCGCAAAACGACCGGTCGGGTCATTATATCCTCCCCCACTTAAACACACGTTCGTCCTCGAACGTACCCAGAGTTGTCCTAGAAGCCAACCAATAGCTGAATAACCTTACCAAGCGTAAACCCGGGGGTGATCCCACGTCACCCTATCTCGTATAGGTCCGATAACACATTGTAACTGAAATTTCACCATCCAATCTAGCCCATAAGCCATAGAACCACATTTCACTTTCCGAAATCATACACAAGATCAGAACCTCACATCTCTATTCAGAATAAGCCCGAACCAGCTGTAATAACCCATACCTGCAACCTTAGGTGCAATCATATGATATACCACATAACTCAAACACTCGAAGCGATAACTTCTATTCACAGCAGTTGCACCCAACACTCGAATACCGATGGAAAACCTCTTATCAACTAAGGTCTTATTCCACACTTCTATATACTGCTAATGATAAATGAAACATGCAATAAACCGTAACCATCTCTCAGGTCAACCATTCATGAAGTCACTTCCCTTTGGCTAATACCACAGCAGATTTCCGAGCCGAACCTCGATGTTATCCTTCCAACAAGCTGAAATCAAATCCGTTCGTATTCATTAATGACCCCAACGATCACCTCGAATCCAACACACCTCTCTGGTGACATGACACATCAATACAGGCCTAAGCCACAACTTACATAATTCGCGCACCAATAAGAAACGATTTGAATATCCTCAAATCATGAAAATGACCCCAAACGAAAGAGCTGTATCTCAAGCTCATCAGTACCATCACAACACAAAGCTGAGACCCCGTCTCACATCATAGAAATAGAACACATGAATCTACCCTGAAAGGTCATATTTCCACGTAGCCTCGCTACCATGATCGATCCTATCCAACACTGTTACACATGAAACACCTCAAGTCACTATGCTAAAAAATCGACAGCTGATCGCTGCCGACTCAACACTACACTAAGGTAGGAAGAGCGGGTTGCAACAGCTTTTACCCGAATAGTGGTTCGGGATCGAATTTCCACAGGGAGCTAGTAATGGAGTTGTATTGTCTGTTTAGTCTAGAATTGCAGTTGTGCTTCTAATATCACTTCAAACATCCTTGGTTTTGATTTTTATATCTACTATTATAAGACTAATGATTGAAGCTAAATTATGCTACGGGAGTATTGCTAAGTTGTAATTAATATAGAGAAAGGCACTAGGGTCGTGGCATGTCCTAGGTGCCTAATTAACGGGTAGATGCTACTAAGGATAGATTGACATGTTTGGGGCTTATGCTATAACCGTTGCACAATTGTACCCACTCTCACACCTCTCGGTAGAGAGAGTGATTTTGCCCAATTGACTCTCTCGAGACCAATTGGGTAGGCCAATTAAACCAAGCAACTAGGGTTCAAGTGGGGTGATTACTCTCTTGAGGTTTAACCCGTTAATTGGGACTACCATTTCTCATGGGTCCATCCCAATTCCTTGTTAGGTCAATTTTGGGGTTATAGACTCTCTTTCTCAAGAAGAGTTAAACCCACCAAGCTAGAATCAGTGTTTGCAACCACCAATCCTTAATTAAAACCTAAAATTAACCCAAATATCAAACACCCAATATCAATCTAGCCTTAGATGGCAATACCCATCAATTACGCACACTAGGGTTGAGCCACAACCCTAGCTAGTGAGTGTAGCTACTCATGCTAGATGCAAAAATTAAAGAAATAGATGAAGAAGTAGACATATTAATTGATTGCTAAGAAGAAAATACAATATTGAAGAGCAAGAATGCCAAAAATGGCTAAACTAGGTGTTCTCACGAGCTCAGCAACTTCAGAAAAACCAAACTTAAGCTAAAACAGAAAAAGGTTCTATTTATACTGGGCTGAAAAAATTGGACAAAAATACCCCTGCAGGGTCAGCGCGGACCGCACAAACATGACCGCGGCCGCACTGGCTCTTGAACTCTTGGCTTCTGCTTCACTGAAGATGAGGACCGCGGACCGCGTAAAAAGGGCAGCGCGGCCGCGGTGAAAACTGGCGCGGCCGCACAGAATTGAGCGTGGGCCGCATTGCTTGGAAAGGGTCAAAACTAGGCTCTCTGAATCTCTGCTCCGCGGACGCGTAAAAGTGTAGCGCGGCCGCGGAGCCTGACCGCGGACCGCGTTGGATTGACCGCAGCCGCGTAGTATCCCCTTGAATTTTGCCATTCTCTGAACCTCCTAGTGCGGCCGCGTTCACAGTTGCGCGGTCCGCACTAGGGCCTCTTTTCCTCAACTTCCTTGGTCTTTGACACTTGAGCAGGTTTCACTCCTTTCTGAGCCGATATTTGACTTTCGTCGCTTTGTCGATCAAACCTGCAATCAAGTGCAACTTATGAGCGTTCTGAGACCATTTTGTAGCAATTTTATGACAAAAGCGTAGGCAAGTATGGGCATAAAACACGTTAAAATCCTAACTTATCAACAGCCACGCACAATTTTGATGTCTGGAACCAAAGCAAATCATTACACCCACGGTGCAACAAATAACATATGCCACGCAACCCGATATGACACAACCGATATGCCGTTCACTAAGCATCGCTCAATTACTCTTCCCGCTCGAATTCCACTAAGAGACCCCAATTGAACCGCACCATGTGTGCCTATAACCAACAAATCCTAGCATCTCGCAACACAGAAAGGTAACTCATAGATCTCCCCAGATCACTGATAAGCTCAACAACGGTCGAATCAATACCTCCCTCAACAATGCCATTCGGAGCCAACCAAGCCGACTCAAGATAGAACACTCACTCACAAGACCCCAAATAAGAAAGGCAATCCTTCCCAGTCGTCCGCTAGGTCTTCGAAATATAAAAATCCCCAATAGGACATAATCCGGCGAACATCGCCACTCAATCCGTGGCATTTCCCGACATAGCCATCCGCGCCATCTTATCGCAATAGTCCAGAATAACACAACACGGAAACAACCAGTCTTCACCCCAATATCATATCCAAAACCTAACATACCAAGCAAAGAAAGATCCACTCGGGCCTCCAAATCTCGGTAGTCACTAAACAGTGCTGATACACACGATCTACAATCACAACATAGCCTGAATATGAGAACTTCCGTCTCTACGTCCATACGGCACATGAATCACCATATCGTATCCCAATTTTGCCGTCCGAATATATGCTACACCTCTAATACCCAATCATTCTACGTTAGGTACTCTCAAATTTCCCTGTGCTACCAAGCAACCCGAATATCACCAGTCGACCCAACAAGAAAGTGCCGCAATACTATCGAAGTATCATCAGTTTAATTACATTACCCTTTTTCTGAAACACATACTCCCGTCAAATCACTTCCAATTAGCAGTACCGTTTCCTTAATTATCTGAGGCTACCCGTTGCCTAAGAGTTTTATGAACTTCCTTTCAGAACTGAACTGTAACTCATCTAGCCAAGAACTTCCATTGATCCCATTTAGAAGAAAAAAAAATCATTACACATCCCATGCCTCTGACATTCGTAGAAAATGTACCTCTGCAACCATGGTAGAAATCAACAAGAACTCTCCCAATTCCGTTTGCACAAATTAAACTGCCAAGACTGAATCCCTCTAACTAGACCAAGCTAAGCAAGCCATCAAAGCCCATGAGCATTGTTGCAAAATACCTGTAAGAACCCGTTACCTCGAACACATACAAAGAATTGATCATATCCTTACCATACCGATTCGGTCTACTATCAAACCATTCCATCTATCCGAATTTCCTTCTGATTCATTTTCAACTTGATCTCCCTCTTGCTGTAGTACCACAATCTCTCAATCCCAGGCTCACACTACACGAGACCCAAGCACAAGACCCAAGCACAAGACCACACTGTCTAGGACCCATATGCCGCTGAATACTCTCTCAATTATTACCAGAAACATCACGCTCCCGAATACTTTAATCTGAAGAACCTCCTACGAATCCGAATCCGTTACCTTTACTTTCCTGATACTGATACATAGAACCGCATAATTAACATAGAAATACCACAAATCTGAACCTCTTCCAATGAAAACACAGTTTCTAACTATGCAACTTTAAAATACCCGATCGTTTCCTGCAGAATCTTGAACACATTAGAACCATTCTCGAAAGTCATTCACTCTTATTCAAACTGCAAATTACCAGACCTAACGAACAGAACCACTCGTGCCTCACTGCCACTCCGATACCGCAAAATGAAATCCTCATCCTAATATAACCACGCAACTTCGTGCTCTATGCGCCGAGCATTCTTTACCAACAACAACTTAAGACATCCTGTGATTCTCTCTCCCCATGAAGCATAATGTAACCTTTGTCAAATTTTCCTTTACTCTAGCCATAGCTAATTCACTCGCATGCCCCAAACTGGAACCAACATAGCACCTAATCGTGCAATCAGCTGCTCACAGCAGACTCCCCCACTTGGCTCGAAGCCATAGATCAAGATACGCTCAATAACTCATAACACTTCTACTCTATTGATGCCACAATACCATAGTGAGATTAAACTCAAATCATTTGTAAGCTTGTGAAATCACAGATCATCTAGTACCGTAAATCTTCTGAAATTCTCACATTCACCCCCGCAACAGCTAAGCCCACTCTTTTAGGCGACCCAAAATTTCAAATTTTAACACGCACTTTTCAATTACACATGAGATCTTCTAATATACATATAAGGATTACACCACTTCAGAACACTCCGCGGGAGATAACCCACCTGTTTCGCCTCAATATAACATTTCCGCACACCTTCCACTGTCATACACATTACACAGTCACTTAGTCTTCCTGAGTCTGAACTCGTACCGCAACATAAAATTTACTTCACCCTCGACTGGAAACATGAAAAGATTCTTCACGTGCCCATAACTCGGAGTTACACATCCAATCACAATGGAAATCATACGCTTAGTAGTTCATCTGTCATCCAGCAGACCTTCCCGTCACTCCCAAGTTACATAGATTCATCTCGCAGTACTAACATACTCATCACATGGTTACCCAACCGTCACTTCCACTAATAGGGACAATACCGAACATGTAAGTTCAAAACCACGTGTTCACACAATCAGCACCTCGGTGCTCAAGCCATAGGCAAAGATCCGGCCTCAAGTCCTCCAGATAGGCCCAACATCAAACTCACAGAGATCACATCTCGCCCCTTGATCGGGGAATCACAAGCCATCAAGGCACATCTGATATTGAGCGTTCATGCGCGCATACAAACGCGTGGAAGGAATTTCAAGAGTTTCTTTTCAAGCAAAATCAAGGACGCACGATAAGAATTCAAGAATGTGAAGTTTTCCTAAAGGTACTGCAGCCTCTCCAAGATAAATACAGAAGTCTCCGTACCGATCCGCGAGACTCTACTAAACCTGCTCATGACTCGTGAGACCTATGTAACCTAGGCTCTGATACCAACTTTTCACGACCCAATTCCCAAACCCGGTCGTGATGGCGCCTCTCGTGAAGACGAGGCCAGCCAACTAACCCAACTTGTCTTTTCAAAAATAATTTAAACATGAATAAACAGCTAAAATAGGACTTAATAATATTAATTAGCGGAATTACAACCCCACACAGCCCTAATCGGGGTGTCACAAGTCACGAGCATCTATTAGAATGTAAGCACAACTTCAAGGTCTAAAATACACTAATCAAGAATAATGAACAAAGGGAGAAGAACGATGCTGCGAACGCTGGCAGTCACCTCGCTAAATTCCTATATCTCTGACTCTGATCAGCCAAACCCGCTACCGGGTAAATAAATACCTGCATCTGCACACGGGGTGCAGGGAGTAAAGTGAGTACTCCAACTCAGTGAGTAATAAAGGTAAATAACAACTGAGCGGTAAGAAATCACGTATGTCATATCATCATGCTATATAGAAGTAGTGTAAAACCTTTTGAGAAAAACAGTGAAGCTGTGAAATCTTTAGAAGTATCTTAGCTCAGTTGAAAACCTCTTTTGGAAATGACTTTTTCAACAGTAACGAATGCAATTCAAATAGTGCAGATAAGCATAGAAATCCGCCCCTCGGGCACCACACTCAATTAACAGATAATGTCAGGTAATCCAGTAGATATCTCATGAAGTAGCACAACAACAGGTAAGGCAAGCAAATAAGATAAAGTAAACACACAAAACAGTATTAGTACCGCTGCGGCGTGCAGCCCGTTCCATATACCGTTGCGGCGTGTAGCTCGATCCGTTTATCGTCGACGGCACTCACTAGGGTGTGCAGACTCCGGGAAGGGCCCCTTACGGCCCAAGCGCAATATCAAGCCATCTTGTGGCATCAAGTCTAGGCCCTCAGCCTCATATCAGTATCAGTATAACACTGCTGCGGCGCGCAGCCCGATCCAAAAGTATCCTCACAATACAGGCCCTCCGCCTTACTCAGTCAAAATCACATAAGCCACTAGGACAACAGTAAAACATGATGCTCAGCCCAAATATTGATAGAAATATCATTTCAAGTGTTAACGTAAAATAAACTTGGCTGAGTCTTAAAACAGTGGAAAATACGTGACTTAGTTCAAGTATATAATTAAAACAGTGAGGAATTATCAAGAACAATCCCCGAAGGGTTCAAATAGCTGGCACGAAGCCCAAATATGGCAATCAGCCCAAATTATGATGATAACAAGTAAATTTCAGTCAAGTACGCAGTAAATTCATCAATCGGGACGGACTAAGTCACAATCCCCAACGGTGCTCTACCCTACGCTTGCTATCCGGCGTGCAAGTCACCTCAATATAGCACTACGACGTGCAAATACAGGGTTTCAAACCCTCAAAATATCATTTACAATCATTACTCACCTCGAACCGGCGAAATCTCTAGCTCGCGACGCCTTTGCCCCTCAAATCGGCCTCCACGCGCGTTGAATCTATCCACAACCAGAACGAATACGTCACAATATGCTAAGGAAACAATACCCAATCGAAAACAATCGAAAAATATCAAAAACCCCGAAATTAGCAAAACCTGAGCCCCGGGCCCACTTCTCGAAACTCAGAAATTTTCACATCAACGGGTTCCTTATCTCCTCACGAGTTTATACATACCAAAAGTTCTCAAATCCGACCTCAAATGGTCCTTCACATCCCTAAATCAAATTTCAAAATCCCAAGCCCTAGTTCTTCAATTTTAGGCTTAATTTTCATGAATTTCTAGGTAGATTACACAATAAAAACGAGTTTTAAGTTCAAAAATCTTACCTCCAATCGATTCTCCTTGAATCCCTCTTGAATCTCCTTCAAAAAGCTCTCAAAGTACTTAGCTATGGAGGAAAAATGGCTCAAAATCGCGGATGAAATATTTTATAAACTTTCTGCCCAGTTCTGGTACCTCTTCATCGCGAACGCGGTCAAACCCACGCGTTCGCGATGCACAATTTTACGTTGGCCAAAAATAACCCTTCGCGAACGCAGCACCACACACGTGAACATGATGCTTTGGGCCTCAGAACCTACGCGAATGCGACATCCATCACGCGAACGCGGAGCTCAACCTCAAGGACCCTCCGCGAACGCGAGCTTTAAGACGCGAACGCGAAGCACAAACTCAGGGCCACCCAAACTCCTTCTACGCGATCACGAGGGACCTCACGCGATCGCGAAGGCCAAAATTTGCCTGCACCTGCTGCTCTATTTTCTGCAAATCTTCAGAGTTCAAAACTTCTCGTTAGCCATCCGAAATTACTCCGAGGCCCCCGGGGCCTCAACCAAAAGCACCAACACATCCTAAAACATCATTCAAACTTGTTCCAATCATCAAAACACCTCAAACAACACCAAAACCATCAATTCACATCGAATTCAAGCCTAAGTTTTCCAAAAACTTCCGAAACACGCTTTTGATCAAAAATCCAACCAAATCACCTCCGAATGACCTGAAATTTTACACACACATCCCAAATCATATAACAAAGCTACAACAACTCTCGGAATTCCATTCCGACCCTCGGATCAAAATCTCACCTATCAACCGGAAATCGCCAAAATACTAACTTCGCCAATTCAAGCCTAATTCTACACCGGACTTCCAAAACCAATTCCGATCTCGCTCCTAAGTCACAAATCACCTGACGAAGCTAACCAAATCATAAAAACTCCGATCCGAGCTCATATACAAATCAGTCAACTCGTGGTCAAACCTTTCAAATTAAAAGTTTTCAACTGAAACTGTTCTTTCAAATTCATTCCAAATTTTCCTGAAAACTAAAACCAACGATCTACATTAGTCACAATACATAACACGGGGCAAGTCATGCCCGAGAACATGCGATCAAAGTGCAAAAGCTCAAAACGACCGGTCGGGTCGTTACATGTTGTTCGAGATTTTGATTTGTTTTGGTGTTTCTGACTCTACAAGTGTTCACATTGAATGCTAAGAAGAAGTAATAGTTTGAACGATCTTCCGCCTTTTGATCTTGAATCCGAAAGACTCTTCCACAGGTTAAGGAGGGGGGATGTAATCAAGTACCTGTACTAGAATAAACAAATTATGTTATAACCCTAAACTGCATCAATACCACGTTTAGGGTTCTATTTCTGATTTTAGAGTCATAGATGAAGTTGCCTGCTATAAAGTCTATGAAATCTAGTAATCTAGATAATGTCCCATAGCGTATTAACATATGTTTTGGCAATCACCCTACCGTCTTGCATCAATACCGCACCAAGCCCAACACGTGACACATCATAATACACAGTATAAGACCACAAACTCGTAGGCAACACCAACATTAAGGCTGTAGTCAAGGTAGTCTTGAGCTTTTGAAAGCTCGCTTCACACTCCTCAGACCATCTGAAAGGAGCACCCTTCTAGGTTAATATGATCATAGGCACAAAAATAGATGAGAAACCCTCTACCAAACAGCGATAATACCCGGCAAAACCAAGGAAACTCCTAATCTTAATAGCTGAAGATGGTCTGGGCTAACTCTTAATTGCTTCAATCTTCTTCGAATCTACCTTGATCCCCTTACTTGACACCACATGCCCTAAAATTGCCACTGAATCAAGCTAGAATTCATACTTTGAGAATGTTGCATACAGCTCCGTCTCTCTCAAGGTCTGGAGCACGATCCTCAGGTGCTGCTCATGATCTTCCCGATTGTGGGAGTACACACCAAGATGTCGTGAATAAACACAATGATGGGTGAATCAAGATATGGCTAGAATACACTATTCATCAGGTGCATAAATACTGATAGGACATTGGTCAGCCCAAATGATATCACAAGGAACTCGTAATGACCATACCGAGTCCTAAAGGCAGTCTTTGGAATATCCGTATCCCAAATTTAGCTGATGATAACGTGACCGCAAATCAATCTTTGAGAACAATCTAGCACCTTGTAGCTGAACAAATAATTCATCAATGATCGACAATGGATACCTGTTCTTCACTATAACCTTGTTCGGCTGCTGATAATCAATACACATGTGCATAGAACCATCCTTTTTCTTCACAAACAAGACTGGAGCACCCCATGGCGACACACTAGACCAAATAACCCTTATCAATCAACTCTTGCAACTGCTCCTCTAACTCATTCAACTCTGCTGGGGCCATAGGATATGGTGGAATAGAAATGGGATGAGTGCCCGGCAACAAGTCAATACCGAAATCGATATCCCTATCGTGCAGCGCCCGGAAGATCCGCAGGAAATATATCTAGGAAGTCTCTCACTACCGGAGCTGACTCAACGGTAAGAGTATCTGCACTAACATTTCTCACAAAGGCTACATAGGCATCACACTCCTTCTCAACCATCCGTTGAGGCTTAAGAAATGACATCCCTTCCACAAATTTATGCTAGCATTGCTATCACATTTATGATGGTGAAACAAGAGGTTTGAATTTCCTTATGATATAAACGTAAATTACTCATCCATTTGATGAAAATCTACATTGTAATTTTGGACTTGATTTTATAGATTCCGTGCTGAAAAGAAACGAAAAGATAGAAAAAATTAGGTTTTATTCATCAACATGTCCTTACTGTATTTACTTAATCACAATATAAAGAGAACTAAGAACCTATCTAACATTACTAACAAACTAAGGGATCTTCTTCCATTTGTCCATGTTTTTTCACTGTTTACATCATAATTGATTTCCGTCACTCATAGAAACCCTAACCTATTGGACAACACACACTCATGGAACTCAAGAAGATAGTACATATAAATTAAACAAGAATAATGTGAGAGCTAAAATTAGGAATAATTGGATATACAAAGAACGTCCAAAATCCTTGAATTAAACCATTTAATTAAGTACAATGAAAGAATTCTACAACATGAAAGAATAACACCATTTATATATGAACTTGCTAATTAAGGTTAACTATAAGCTAACTAAACTAGTCCTCATACAATTTCTGAAAAAGTTTCTAATTGATTAACCGCGTAAGAAATAAAATACGAATTATAAAAAGAAAGCCCCTCTTTCCCTAATCTTCTTTAGTATCCCTTCTCATCTGTGATGACACCATATCATGAAGAAGTCCATCGTCTCCGGCCAAAGAGGAAGAATACGGGGAGGGCGAGTACCTTCTTTCTTGGAGTGAATTAGTTGAAAATAAGGATGAATAACCAACATCGAAGTTATTTAAAGGTAAAGTTGTAGTAGGGGAATAATGGAGGGGTTGTTGCTGCTGATCTTGATAATATTGAAGTTGTGGGATAGACAAAGAGGAATTACTATAAATTTCTCCGCCTTCACTACTACCACCGATGGAGCCAACGTAGTAGGCGGTGGTTCGTGGCAGAACACCGCCAATGCTCTCGCGTGGCGGCGTAATGCGGCATGGATGTGTGTGAGTACCTTCATAAGTATCTTTGATTGACCTTTCCACTCTCTTCTTCGCTCCACATGAAATAGTTGTGCAACGATAATAGCTCCTGCACAAGAAATTTATGCATCTTACACTTAAATTTTAACAATGAATGGACTACTTGAAGAAAGAAAATGGAAAATTTTCAAAATCAAGAAAGAAAAACTTCCCATTAGGATAAGTTATAAGTAGCAATCTTTACATAATTGTAGCCGGTTGGATTCACTTTTTATTTTTCCTAACTGATATATACGGATTATATATTAATTATAAATGGGTAGGTACATATTATACATAAAATATATATGTGCCAGCTAGTTTTAGTTTAAACGGTTGAATGAGCGGTAGAAGAACAATTAACCTATATTTTAATTATACTCCCTCCCATAAAGTTAACGAATTTTCAATTATGAAATGTGTCATTTTTTAAAAACACACACACACACACACACACATATATATATATATATATATATATATATATATATATATATATATATATATATATATATATATATATATATATATATATATACCTTGGAAAGGGACTGCTTTTCACTGCTGTTTGGCCGTATTTCCTCCATCTAAAACCATCATCCTAATGATCAATTTCACTTTTGGTCATGAATGCAAATCTTGGCTCTCTTTGCCACTTTTGGACAATCTTCTTTTTAGGTTTGAACCTAAGCCAACAAAGAAAAAACATCAAACGTTGCACAAGGGAAAAAATTCAAATAAAGAAGAAATTGGTAAACGGAAAAACTCAGAAAGCATTTCACTTAATTAGATGATGCATTATTTAGAAACATATATTAAACCAGGCCCACTTTAGAATAATTTAAGGTTTTAGATGAGTTGATCATATAGTTCAATATGGTATAAATATAATTAAGGAAAAAATATTATGTTTTCTTGATAGTTTAATTATGTTTTTAAATGAGTTAGTCGCATAGAATTTTAAGGACATATGAAAACAAAAATCCTAACAAAAAATCTTCATTAGCTTCTGCAGAAACACATCCTTCACACAAGCACATTCAAACTCCATTTATCAACTCAAGATTCAAATGAGTACCTGGAATAACAAGAGACAACCAGAGAATTTCAGCAATTAAATAGCAGTAGCAACAACTCTTAAACAGCAGTAAACATCAGATTTCAACCAGCTAAGCCATCTTTTGAGCCCAGAAGGAGAGTAGTGCATTCAAACTTTTTTTAAAAATTCCAAAATGTGAAGACTAACTACAATGGAACAGTGATTGCAAACTTTTTTTTTTGTTTTCTTTCTAATTTTTAAGCTCTATTAGTGAGGGTATATTCTTCAGCCGTTTGTGAGTTCTTAGTGTTCTCATCTTGCCAATTTTTATTGAAAACAAGCCTTATATAGAAGGCCTTAGAGCAGCAGAAATGATTTCATAGTTTTATTAATTACCCCTTCCCCAATTTTTATTTTTTCACCTTAGACCCTCTATTTTGAATCTGCTTGTTAAAACCAACCCATTCTCCACTTTCCTAGCAGCTTCCTAGGCAGTTATAAAAGATTCCTTCTATCCATTTCTCTAAATTGACCCCTGACACCCCTGTATTTACTTTCAGAATGCCAACCTGGGTTAAGTTACCCCAAGACCCCAAATGAACGAGTCTCTTAGTCGGGTCAGTGATGACCACAGTTATTACAAAAACCCAAACCATCACAAATGATTGAACAACGAAGATCAAATTTAGAAAAAAAGAAAATAAACAATAATTCAAGACTTCACGATTAAACCTAAATTTAACTACCAAATTAAAACGGATTCCATTACTAAAGAAGACATGACAAAATAATGAAGCAAATAAAAATAAAAAATAAAAAAAGAAAATACTACAATGAACCAAAATCGTGAGAAAGAAGAGGGGAAAGTACCAAATCATGCTGGAATGTCTTGACAACATGAAATGAATCGACGAACGATGACGGGAGTAGACATTTGGCCGGAATCTGGTGAGTTCGTCAAAATCCGGCATCCTCGGAATGAACTAAAACCAAGGCTAATCGATATCTCTCGTTAAGAGCAATCGACTAACGTAGATTATAGTTCAAAGTGAGCCGGAACTCTGCGCAAATTTAGCAAAATAGAACAATCTAGGGTTCGAACTTCCTAGATTTGGAATTGGGGGAATTTCGTTGGGATTTTTGGGAAATAGGTGCAGGGATAGGATTTAGAAGGGCTTGGGGGTGGCGTGGTACGAATTTGGGGTGGTTTGGAGCCCGCCGCCGATGGAGATGACGGAGAGAATTTGAGGGCGGCGCTAGGGTTTTGGTTCTCCAAGCATGGAGACGATGAATGGAGGGGGGTGTTTTGACTTAGGGGGGAGGGGGGGGGGGGACCTGCTTCCGTTCGATGAGTGAAAATCAACGGCTGGATAAAAAGCCTTAAAACGACGTCGTTTGGTTAGGCCAGGGACACTGGACCGGGTTGGGATTGGGCCTGGATGGGTGAGACCAAAAAATTGGGATTGGGCTTGGCCCTTGGTTTGTTACAACAGCCTCATTTCTTAATTTCCTTCTTCTTTTTTTCAATTTTCAATTGCTTTTCTTCTTTTTTCTTTTCCTTTTCAAATTAATTTAAACCTAAATTAACCCATAAATTAACTTATACAATTAATGCTAATTATCTAACATAATATTTACAACAAATTAGTTACTCCTAAAAAAGAAAATTACTAGTCTAAATCTAAAAGGCCAAAAATGCAAAGTGAGCCATTTTTTTGTGATTTTTATCTTTTTATAAAATAACTAATTTGCTAATTAACCTAAAAATGTAAAAATAAATCTCAAATGCAATGCAGGGTATTTTAAATAAAACAAACATGCATAGAAAAATGCAAACAATTAACAAAAATCCTACAAAAATCTACGAAATTGCAAATAATGGGAAAAATTTATTTTCTTGAATTTATGGGAGTAACTCATATAGAGAAAAAATCACGTGCTCACATAGGTTAATCGCGCAAGAAATAAAATACGAATTATAAAAAGAAAGCATCTCTTTTCCTAATCTTCTATAGTACCTCTTCTCATCTGTGATGACACCATATCATGAAGAAGTCCATCGTCTCCGGCCAAAGAGGAAGAATACGGGGAGGGCAAGTACCTTCTTTCTTGGAGTGAATTAGTTGAAAATAAGGATGAATAACCAACATTGAAGTTATTTAAAGGTAGAGTTGTAGTAGGGGAATAATGGAGGGGTTGTTGCTGCTTATCTTGATAATATTGAAGTTGTGGGATAGACAAAGAGGAATTACTGTATATTCCTCCGCCTTCACTTCTACCACCAATGGAGCCATCGTAGTAGGTGGTGTTTCGTGGCAGAACACAGCCAATGCTCTCGCGCGGCGGCGTAATGCGGCACGGATGTGTGTGAGTACCATCATAAGTTGTAATAACTATTGAAGTATCTTTGATTGACCTTTCCACTCTCTTCTTCACTCCACATGAAATAGTTGTGCAACAATAATAGCTCCTGCACAAGAAATTTATGCATCTTACACTTAAATTTTAACAATGAATGGACTACTTGAAGAAAGAAAAAGGAAAATTTTCAAAATCAAGAAAGGAAAACTTCCAATTAGGATAAGTTATAAGTAGCAGTCTTTACATAATTGTAGGTTTCGCTTTTTATTTTTCCTAACTGGTATATACAGATTATATGTTAATTATATATGGGTATATACATATTATACATAAAATATATATGTGCCAGCTAGTTTTAGTTTAAACGGTTGAATGAGCGGTAGAAGAACAATTAACCTACATTTTAATTATACTCCCTCCCATAAACTTAACGAATTTTCAATTATGAAATGTGTCATTTTTTAAACATATATATATACCTTGGAAAGGGGCTGCTTTTCACTGCTTTTTGCCGTATTTCCTCCATCTAAAACCATCATCCAAATGATCAATTTCATTCTTGGTCATGAATGCAAATCTTGGCTCTCTTTGCCACTTTTGGACAATCTTCTTTTTAGGTTTTAACCTAAGCCAACAAAGAAAAAACATCAAACGTTGCACAAAAGGAAAAAATTCAAATAAAGAAGAAATTGGTAAACGGAAAAACTCAGAAAGCATTTCACTTAATTAGATGATGCGTTATTTAGAAACATATATTAAACCAGGCCCCCTTCACAATAATTTACGGTTTTAGATGAGTTGGTCATATAGTTCAATTGTGACGACCCAAAAGGTCATCACTTGTTTTGAAAATAAATTATGCGTCCTGAGGCCTTAAAACCTCCTTTTTGTCTTACCACGATTTGCGTGCGCAATTCAAACGTGTATCCGGAAAGCCATTATGTGAAAAATCTTTGAAAAATGATAAATCTTGCTTTTAAAATGAATTTAAGTTGACTTCGGTCAACATTTTGGGTAAACGGACCCGGACCCATGAATTGACGGTCCCGGAGGGTGCGTAGGAAAATATGGGACTTGGGCTTATGCCCGGAATTGAATTCCGAGGTCCCAAGCCCGAGAAATGAATTTTTGAAGAAAATTGTTTTCTGGAAAATATAAGAGTTATTGGGAAACGAAAGATGTTGAAATTGACGGTATCAGGCCCGTATTTTGGTTTCGGAGCCCGGTACAAGTTTGAAATAATAATTTAGTTGAATCCGTGAAGTTTGGTAAGAATCGGAGTCCGTTTAGTATAAACCGGACCTTATTTGAGAAAATTGGAAATTTTGATGTTCTTGAGTGATTTCATGAATTTGAGGCTTAATTCATAGTGGTTGATGTTATTTTGATGATTTGATCGCACGAGCATGTCCGTATGATATTTCTAGGTTAGGGTGCATGTTTGGTTTGGAGCCCCGAGGGTTCGGGTGAGTTCTGGATAGGCCTCGGAGTGCATTTAGACCTAGAAAAAAATAACTGTTGCAGGTTCAGAGAAGTTGCAGGTCTCTGAACCAGATTTTGCGGTCCGCAGTGATTTCTTGCGACCGTAGTGGGGTCTTCGCGGCCGCGGTGGGATTAATGCGGTCCGCGGTGAGCAAGGCGACGTCTTCGCGGCCGCGCTCGATATTTCGCGGTACGCAGTGGAGCTCCGCGACCGCGTTCCTTTTTATGCGGTCCACGGTGAGGATCTGAGAGGAGTATATAAACGGGACTTTTCAGCTATTTTTCAATTTTCAAAGACCTAAAACATAAGAGGCGATTTTTCAAACACTGTTTTCTTCCCCAAAACACAAGTAAGTGATTTTAAACTTATTTCTTTCACTCCTTAACTTCTTTCTACAAGACTTCATCCTAGAATCTAGAGTTTTCATGGTGGAATTGAGAATTTTGAGAAAAACCTAAAAATATTGAAATTTAGGGATTTGGACCTCAAATTGAGGTCGGATTCAAAAATCAATTATATATCCGTGCTCGGGGGTGAATGAGTAATCGGCTTTAGGTCCGAATTTCGGGTTTGGACCAAGCGGGCCCAGGGGGGTCGATTTTTGATTTTTTGGGGAAATTATTTGAAAACCCATTTTCATGCATTAGAGTTGATTCATTTAGAATTTATTAATAGTATTAATTAAATTGCGGCTAGATACAAGCGAATTGGTGGTGGAAATAAGAGGTAAAGCGGTAATTGAGGCTTGAATTGTGTTTGTGGCATCGAGGTAAGTGTTTGGTCTAGCCTTAGCTTGAGGGATTAGGAGTTGTGTCTTATTTTTTGTGTGTTAATTGTTGAGTACGACGTATAGGCGTGGTGACGAGTATCTATACGTCGGGGTCAAGCATGCCCGTGAGTCTTATACTTTGATAGATGTGACTCCGTTTCGTATTGTTCATGATTTATGTGATGATATCTATTGTTGAACAAGGCTTGTGGAAGCATTATTGGTAATGAAATATTGAAGAGCGTTGGCTCAAGTTGTGAATTAATTTGTGGAAGCATTATTGGTAATTGAACATTTAGAACGTTGGCTCAAGTTGTGAATTCAGTTGTGAAGTTGTGAAGACCCAAAGGGTCATCACTTATTTTAAATTAAATTCTATGACTCCGAGGCCTTGGAAATCTCATTTAGAGTCGCCTCGATTTGCGTGCGCAGTCCAGGCGCATAGCCGGAAAGCTTAAATATGAAACTCTTTGTGAAAAATAATAAGTTTTGACTATAAAATGAATTAATTTGGCCTTGGTCAATGTTTTTGGTAAACGGACCTAGACCCGTGATTTGACGGTCCCAGAGGGTCCGTAGGAAAATATGGGACTTGGGCGTATTCCCGGAATCGAATTCCGAGGTCCCAAGCCCGAGAAATGAATTTTTTAGTAAAATTGTTTCTGAAATTGTTTAAGGAAATTTGAAATGAAAATTGATTAGATCGTGTTGGTATCGGGCCCGTATTTTTGTTCCGGCGCCCGGTACAGGTCTTATATATGGTTTAAGTCGAAATTTGGTTGAAAACGGACGTCGTTTGACGTGATTTGGACCTAAATTGGAAAATTTGAGGTTTTATGAAGTTTGAAAGAATTCTTGGATTTTGAGGTTTAATTCGATGTTTATGATGTTATTTGGGTGATTTGATTGCACGAATAAGTCCGTAGGATGTTATTGAGGTTGTGTGTATATTTGGTTTGGAGCCCCGAGGGCTCGGGTGAGTTTTGGATAGGCCACGGGTTGCATTTTTGAACTTAAAATTTGCTGGTATGAACTGACCTACAGGCTTCGCATTTGCGAAGCCAATGTCACACCTCCTTTTTACACACCTACCCCGAACGATAATGTATAAGGGAGTTTTTCCATTTAAAGTGACATTATTCGAAATGGGATTATTTATTTATTTTTAGAGTCGCCACTTGGGATAGGATTGGCTTTTGGTGTCCCAAGTCACCGGTTTAACTTGAATCCCAAATCGAGGAAAATTTCGACTTCCCAATTGGAGTCTGCGAACCAGAAATTCTGAATAAGGAATTTTGTTGACCCGAGGGAAGGTGTTAGGCACCCCCGGATCCAGTGGTTCTAGCACGGTCACTTAAATCATCATAAATGGCTAAAATCTGATTTTTATACACGCTCCAACCTATAGTGCAATTTTTAAAATTATTTACCGCTTTTAATTAATTTTTAGGAAACTGAACGTCGTTTAAAACATGTTTTTGGATCACGTCACATGAAATGCACCCGGATCCTCGACATATTTTATTCAACGTTTTGGGATTTGGATTTGGCTCACATGAAATGCACACCCGACTTTTAGGAAAGTAAGATTATTGAAAAAAACGCGCCTAAAGCGACTAACGCGTTATTATCTTTGTGGGAGGCCGTGAAACTCGCTAAACGGCACGTCCCGAATTCTAAGGATTTTAATATAAGCATTTAATGAGGGCCCCGCAATTTATGCATTTTTTGTTTGGCGAGGCTCATCTCATTTCATTATTTTAAGGCCAACCTAAAGCAAACTACGATTTTCTATTTATTTTGTCTCTAAAAAGGGCCTAAATAATTTGCATTTATAAAATGCGGGCCTCAAGTTCAAGTCCGAATTCAAACAAAAGGGGGAACCTCTTAATTTGAACTCGCTACCTAACTCGAAAGCCCCAAATTTATATTGCACATTAATCCCCATATTTCTAGTATGATTTTAAAGGAATTTCAGCTTCCAGCATTTTGGGCCTTGAAAATTTGGCCCAGGCCTGAGAAAACTTCAGCCAGCCTTTATAGGAAGCTGCCTCACGTTGGGCCTGATCTGAAAACCGCTCAATATTTTGGGCCCTTAAAAACTGGCCCATTTTCGTTCGCTTGACAGCTGGTTTGTTGCATTCCATTAGTTCAGAGACGGGCCCAACCACGGCTGGGCCTCAGTTGGGTTTCAAATACTGAACTTATTTCGAAATCAGGCTTAACAAATATTGTAACAAAAATGAACAATTTAGATTCATTAAATCAAACAACTACTAATTTTGAAGTCAAATTTTCTATTTAAATCATGTTTAAGCTAGTGAATCACTACAAGCATTTATGCGATTCAGCAACAGAACTGTAGTGATTAAGCGTCTTCGAACTAAAGAAAATGTACAGATTTCAAAATTCTAATTCCCTGATCTCAAGTTTCAAACACTGGACCAATTACTGCCATACTAAACCTTTCAAACATCCAACAGGCATGAATTGATACTGCTAACATTATTACCATTACAATGAGTCAGAATTAACACTACTAGGATAGGCATTCATGAATTCACAGTCCTCTTATTAAAAATAACAATTTGTCCATGCTATATAACTGTCATACTGCTATGGAGCCTAAATTAACAAACATATTTGCAAGTTTTTGAGATACACTAGATAAAACTAAATAAATCTAACATGAATCTTATAATATGAAATAAAAAAAAGAACACGTGTAACAATTTTCTCTTTTTCTCAAATTTGATTACACATTTGATTCGTACTTCATACAGCATTTGAGGCCAAGATGTACCTGGAAATTTAGGAAAATAAGAGGAAGGCAGAGTCAGCAGTAGCAATCAGAGTCAGCAGCAATTTAGAATTAATTTCGAAATCCCAGAAATGATACTATGCAGCCCAGTAGTTAGTTTCAAATGAACAACACCAGTAAACCTCAAAAACCAAGCTCGAACGAATCAAATTCAACTTGAAAATGGCCCCAGGAACTTCTGAAACTTCGACTAACAAAGCACAAGGAAATTCAAACCATTCTTCCACCTTAGGTAAGCTAGAACTTCAATTCAGGACTTAGAGCTTTAAGATTACCCTAAAAAAACTTCAATAGAATAGTGATTTTTTGGAATTTTGATTGCCTCCAGTTTGCAGAAATTTTTCAGTATTTTTTAATGCTTCCAAAAATCTCACTTCAGCTCTAAGTAACACTGCCTTTATAGGCAAGTTACTAAGGCAGCTCAGACCTTAGGTTTTTTAGCCTTTGGTCCTTTTATTTTTCTGTTTTCAGCTAATTAGACCCCTCATTTCATGCCTTGTTGGTCAAGTAATACTACCAAGTTCCTGAATTTTAAATTAAAACCCCAATCTAGAAGGTTCTAGGGGGTTCCAATTCAGTTATTGCAAGATTCTTTCATTGTAGAATGCCTATATTACCCCTAACTCAATTCCAAAATTACTAACCTAGGCTGTACTAACCCTGACCCCTCTTACCTTGGTCAACATGATCAGGGTTACTTAACCAAGGCTGGAAATTTCCAGTTATATCTAAACAAGCTACAGAAAATCATGAATCAAAATACACAAATATGAATGAAACGGAATTGCCATTAATTCTAAGAATACTGAAGGGATGAACCGAAAAACTCAAATTAAACTAAACTAATCAGTAAAAGTGAAGATTAAAGAACAAGAACCAAAAACTAGATTAACTAAATCAACAATGCAAAAACTAGACTAAAAATCGCAAAACAAAAAATAGAAGGGAAACTTACTGTTTTTGAGATTTCGAACTCGCCTAATCTCGAAATTGGTCTTCAAATAGTATTATGTGTTTGTTCTTATCAAGAACAAACACATAAGACGATTTTAAAACCCCTCGAACACTAGCTGACCCTAGGAAATCAAACGGCCTTGACAGCAAGCCCTAAATCTAAGATTCGAACAATTTGGGGGCTTTTGAGAGCAATTGAGCATAGATCAGTGGAGAGGAGGTGATAAGGGTTCAAGGGTGTGATTTTGGGGTTGATTGGGGCTGCGCCGCCACCGGAGGAAACAAGGGCGGCGCTAGGGTTTGGATTTTCGATTTGAAATTCGAACAATTGGGGTTCGATTTGATGGATGCTTAGGTTGATGATTCTTTGTGTTAGGTAAGGATTATGGTTATAGCTGAGGTAGTTAGGTGTTGGAACAAGTTTGGATATGGCCGGGGTAGTTAGGTGTTGTAACCAGTTTAGTTATAGATGAGGTAGCTAGGTGTTGGAACAAGTTTGGGTATAGCCGAGTAGGAGTCGAGTTAGGATTGGTTATAGCTTATTCTCCCTTGCCGGGATGTTTGTCTTGATATTGTTGTTCCCTTATCGGGGAGTTATTATGTTGCTTTTGTTCCCTTGTCGGGTTTCCTTGTGATTTTGTGTTGGCCTGTAAATGGGAGCGGGTGGTACGCCTACCACAAGATATAGTGAAATGGGAGCGGGTGGTACGCCTACCACGAGATATAATAAAATGGGATCGGGTGGTACGCCTACCACAAGATATAATGAAATGGGAGCGGGTGGTACACCTACCATGAGATGTAATGAAATGGGATCGGGTGGTACGCCTACCACGAGATATAATGAAATGGGATCGGATGGTACGCCTACCACAAGATATAATGAAATGGGAGCGGGTGGTACACCTACCATGAGATATAATAAAATGGGAGCGGGTGGTATCCTACCACGAGATATGATGAAATGGGAGCGGGTGGCACGCCTGCCACGAGGTATAATGAAATGGGAGCGGGTGGCTCGCCTGCCACGAGATATAGGAAATGGGATCGGGCTGCACGCCTGCAACAAGATATGAAAAGAAAGTGATTTGTTTTCCTTATTCTTGTTAGTGGTTGGATTTTGTTTCCTTTATAGTTCTCTTGATATTCTGTTTTTACCTGTTATTCCCCGAAGCATGTTTCCCCCTCCCATCTCTACTTGTTTATTCCTGCTTTACTTTCCGCTGTATATTATACAACTGCACAGGTTTATTTGGTGGTCTGGTCCTAGCCTCGTCACTATTTCGCCGAGGTTAGGCTAGGCACTTACCAGCACATGGGGTCGGTTGTGCTGATACTACACTCTACACTCTTTTGTGTAGACCCCGGTGTTGTAGACTTCGGACCGCGATGGGATTGCTGATTCTTGCTCATCAGGCGACCCGAGGTAGTCCTGCAGGCGTCCGCAGGCCTTGGCGTCTTCTTCTACCTACTATTCCTGTTTCATTTCCCTTATATTCCGGAACAGTGTATTATTACTTCTTCAGACTTTGAATGTAGTAAATCTTAGACCGTCTGTGACATTGTGACACCAGATTTTGGGTGGTTAAGGATTAAGTATTGTATTAGATATAACCTTCATATATTTTATCGTTGTCTTCCGCGTGAATTTAAATTTTCGTTGTTATCATGTTATCGCCTTATAATTGTTAAAAAGAAATAATTGGTTAATGAAGTAACTGAACTAAAGGTTTGGCTTGTCTAGCTCATCACAACTCCCAAGGGTGGGAAATTCGGGTCGTGACAGAAGTAATTGTAGAAAGGAGAAGAGGTTTATGAAATTGTCTCCCTTGCCGGGATGTTATTACTTTTAATATTATTTCCCTTGCGGGGATGTTATTACTTTCAATATTATTTCCCTTGCCGGGATGTTGTTGCCTTTGGTATTGTTTCCCTTGCCGGGATATTGTAGTTATGCTATTGTTCCCTTGTCGGGATTTTATTGTGATTTTATTGATTTCCTTGCCCTTATTGCTTTGTGATTGTTGTTTGGGTAAGGAAGAGTGTTAAAGCACGAGAGGTGATACCGTGCCGATATTGTGAGGTTAAAGCACGAAGGGTGATGCCATGTCGCACGACGTACAATTTCGTGCCATGATATGAGTGATAATGCATGAAGGATCATTCCGTGCCATGATTATGTGAGGTAAAAGCACGAAGGGTGATGCCGTGCCGATTTTATGATTCTTATGGTGAGGACGAGAGTAAAAGCACGAAGGGTGATGCCGTGCACTTTTCTTTGATTTCCTGATTATTGTTACTACTTGAGTTATTCTTTACAGTTATTTTTTGGCTTTCTGTTGTTACTCGATTCCCCCACCGTATGTTTTCCCCTCCTATCTTTACCTGTAAATTTCTGCCTTTGCTTTTTTGCTGTATATGATTTAACTACACAAGTTTATTTTGTAGTCTGGTCCTAGACTCGTCACTACTTCGCCGAGGTTAGGCTAGGCACTTACCAGCACATGGGGTCGGTTGTGCTGATACTACACTCTGCACTGTGTGGATCCCGTTGCTGTAGCTTTTGGACCGCAGTGAGGTTGCTGCATCCAGTTCATCAGGCGACCCGAGGTAGTCCTGCAGGCTTCCGCAGACCTTGGCGTCTCCTTCTATCAATTTCTTTCTGTTTTTACTTATTCAGAGACAGATTCTTGTATTTCTATTTAGACTTTATTTGTAGCATTCATAGATAGTCCGTGGCATTATGACACCAAATTCTGGTTAGAGTTGTACTTAGACTTCCGCAGTTTGAATTAATCTAAAATTATCATATTTCGTCTTCCGCACTGTTTTGTAATTATTATTTCCGCTGTTTTAGTTCTGTTGAACTGGAATTGTTAAGGGATTAAAAATGAAAATAGTTAAGTAATTAGAATAATTGTCTTGCCTAGCTTTCACTAGTAGGCGCCATCACGACTCCCGAGGGTGGAAAATGCGGGTCGTGACATCAATATTGTATAAATATAATTAAGGAAAAAATAATATGTTTTCTTGATAGTTTTATTAAGTTTTTAGATGAGTTAGTCGCATAGAATTGTATATATTAGAACCTGTGTTTTAAAAGGAAGAACAGGGACTCGCCCCGGGGCGGAGCACTCGTAAAACGCCCCTGGGCTTATGTATAGGTCTTGGTTCTGTGAGACTTACGCCTCGGCCATCGGGGCTTACGCCCTGGACACGCCCAACGCTCAGCGTACGTACTGCGCTCGCCTAACAGAACTTTATGCAATTATATGTAACTAACCTTGTAAATCTTCAAATTTTCTTAATAAATCGTTGACTATTCAAAATTACTTTTTTCTTAATCATAAATCATTAAGTTGAGAGTATTTTATGTCATAATTAAAATAAAAACTATTGCATATTATCCACTAAGACTGCTATGATAGTTAATTTTAAATAAATCTTTCATTTAAAAGGTATTTATTTATTAACTATTGTTATGTCTTTACTATATAATAGTCCATAATNATTGTCATAATTAAAATAAAAATTATTGTACGTTATCCACAAAAAGTATTTATTTATTAACTATTGTTATGTCTTTACTACTAATAGTCCATATTTTTTTTATAATTATTTTTCTAATTGTTTTCCCACGTTTACGAGATAAAATACTTATTAATTTAATAGCTCAGTATTAGCTATGTACAAATAATTAGTTATCATGGTATTGTATGGTGAATTATGTGTCACTTTATTAACTTGTTGGGACTTAAAAATAAATGATGCTTGAGAATCATATTTAAATTATGAATTATGTTTTTATATAAATTCTCTTTCAAATAGAAAGCATATTAAATAAAAGGAGTATTTTAAGAAAAATATCAAATTATAATATCAAAATTCTCTCAAGATTCATTACTCCTTAAGAGATACGTATAAGATTTCGTATCGAATACATTACTTTTGATGTTTGAGTTGTAACGACATTGCAACTATTTGCATATTATGATATATGTCATACTTTTTGTATTATTCATTGTTGAATTATAATTTATTAATATTTTAGATATATAATTTGTTATAATTTTGTGATTTTTAATATAATTTTTATAAATATTTTTTATTTTATACTATCTTAAAATTCTTAAAATTAGTAAAATTTTAAAGATCCGTGGGACTTATGCCCCATGTCTCAAGACTTATGCCTCGCCTCGTTAAAGGTAAAACTCCTCGCCTCACGCCTCCGCCTTTTAAAACATTGATTAGAACAGGCAAATGTCTTGAGTTCATATCTCATCAAACACTTCATCAAAAATCTTAATTGTCACAAGTTTGACCCATAAAAATTAAAGTAATCAAGCGCGTGAGTAAATACATGTTAGAAAATATAGTTAAGTAAATAATAGTGTATTTCTGTATTATAATTTTAGCTTTTAAATAAAGACAGCTCAGCGCACAATCTCACGTTTATGCAGTGCCCGAGAAGGGCCGCACTCTAATGGTATGATGTAGACAGTCTACCCTAATACAAGCATTAGTGGCTACTTCCACGACTCGACCTCGTAACCTATAGGTCACGCGGAGACAAATTTATGTGTCTTAGATGGACAAAAACTTGCTAGTCCATTAAGTTTGTAAGAAATGCTAAAAGAATAATTATTATTTTTTTGGTCCATAAAGAAGCAGAATTAAGCTTACTGTTTCTTATACTTGTCTTCATCTTCATCTTGTTGCTTTACTGTATTGCTCTGCTGATCATCCTCGGCAGCTTCAGTTGATGATGAAGAAATAGACAACGGATTGGGGGTCGTCGGATTATTCACCAACTCTGATGATTCTTGAAATGTGGAAGTTGGAGATGGAATATTAGCCAGTGATTGAGGTGGTGGAGTTTGAAGCAAATCAAAAATGGAAGGAATAGTAGTATTGAAATCGAGAAGATGAGCACCAAACATGTTATCAAAAACCTGAAGAATCATTTGCAGTTTGACACAACATATCAAAGATGTTTGGTAAAGAAAAGCTAGTTTGAATATGTTGTGAAAACATCGGATTTTCCAATGAAGTCCCTGCTTTTAGCTTGTTTTCCTTCTCCATAATATTGGACTAAATTCTTGTTCAAATGTTGGTCTTCTGATTTTCAGCTGTATAGTCTTATTGTTGAAGTGTGAAGAGAACTTTTGTGTTTCTTTTGGGTACTTTTAAAGGGTTTGGTGTGTGGGAAAAGAGGTTGGTCCAAGATAACCAGGGGAAAGTAGTTTTTTACAACATTTAAGGGCTCCAGCCACCCCTGAACAGTGTGGCCTAAGATGTCAAGAAGTGTAGTATTAGCTCAAAGGCAACACTTTACGACTTTAGGCTACGCTTTTAGGGGGTGGCCTACCGTAACCTTTGACTTATGGCCACGCTTTTTACATGTTGTCGTAGGATCCATGCTTCAAAAGTGTGGCCGATGCACTAAAAAAGCTACACTTTATATTTCCTCTATAGCCACATTTTTATGACGTAGAGCTACAATTTTGAAGTGTGGTCTTTGTTGCTTTATAGACCACACTTTTAGAGCGTGGCTTCTAAAGCAACTGTGATTAAGCATGGCGTCAAATTGCCAGTCTCTTGTGACGATCCGACCCATCGTCTCATGTGTTACCGCTCCGTTTCCCCCATTTTATGCTTCTTCATGTTTCGTTATCGGTATGTGGTGTGTTAGAATTGATTTGGATTGGTTCTGATAAGAAATGAGACACTTAGTCTCTTTAAGGAAGGCTTAAGTTGAAGAAGTCAACCGAATGTTGACTATTGAGTTAGAGGGCTCGGATGTAATTTCTGGTGATTCGGTTAGCTTCGGGGGATGACTTGTGACTTAGGAGTGTGATCGGAATTGATTTTGGAGGTCCGGTGTAGAATTAGGCTTGAATTGGCGAAGTTAGTATTTGGGCGAATTCCGATTGATGGGTGAGATTTTGATCAGAGGGTCGGAATGGAATTCCAAGAGTTGTTGTAGCTTCGTTATGTGATTTGTGATGTGTGTGCAAAATTTCAGGTCATTCGGACGTCGTTTGGTCGGGTTTTTGATCGAAAGTGCATTTCGGAGGTTTTGAGAAACTTAGGCTTGAATTCGATGAGTTTCGAGTAATTTGATGTTGTTTGAAGTGTTTTGATGATTGGAACAAGTTTGAATGATGTTATGGGATATGTTGGCATGTTTGGTTGAGGTCCCGAGGGCCTCGTGTGAGTTTCGGATGGTCAATCGGACCACTTTATGCCTTAAAAGATAGCAGAAAATTTGCAGAGAACTTTTGTTCTATGCGATCGCAGAGGGAGTCATGCGATTGCATAGAAGGATTTGAAGGGGTGTTGAATTTGTTCAATGCTATCGCGTATAGCTGGTTGCGATTGCACAGTGTTGGATGTTGATGCATTGCAATCGCAGAGCATGTTTTGCGATCGCATAGGGTATTTTTGAGGGCTGGAAAATTTGTGCTATGCGATCGCAATAGCAAGGGCTGCGATTGCATAGGGTTAGTCAGTGGCCCGGGCAGAATGTTTTATATCATTGTATCCGCAATTTTGGGGCTCATTTACTCCATTGTTGATCTTTTTGGGAGCTTTTTGAAGGAAATTGAAGAGGGAATCAAGGAGAATCGATTGGAGGTAAGATTTTTGAACTTAAAACACGTTTTTATTGTGAAATCCACCTAGAAATTCATGGAATTAAGCCAAAAGTGGAAGAACTAGGGCTTGAGTTTTGGGATTTTTAAATTGGAATTTGAAGGGCCATTTGAGGTCGGATTTGGGAGTTCTTGGTATGTATGAACTCGTGGCGAGATGAGGAATCCATTGATGTGAATTTTATAATTTTTCGAGAAGTGGGCCCGGGGCTCGGGTTTTGCTAGTTTCGAGATTTTTGCTGTTTTTCGATTGTTTTCGATTGGGTATTGTTCCCTTAGCATATTGTGATGTATACGCTCTGATTTTGGATAGACTCGACGCGCGTGGAGGCCGATTTGAGGGGCAAAGGTGGCGCGAGCTAGAGATTTCACCGGTTCGAGGTGAGTAATGATTGTAAATGATAGTCTGAGGGTTTGAAACCCCGAATTTACACATCATAGTGCTGTATTGAGGTGACTTACACGCCGGATAGCGAGCGTGGGGTAGAGCACCGTTGGGGATTGTGATTTGGTCCGTCCCGATTGATGAAATTACTACGTATTTGACTGAAACTGCTTGTTATCATCATAATTTGGGCTGATTGCCATGTTTGGGCTTCGTGCCAACTATGTGAATCCTTCAGGGATTGATATCACTGTTTTCGCATTACTTTGCATATTATTTGATCTCGGTCCAGGGTTTTAATACTATTTTGCAAACTCAGCCATTGTTCTAAGATTTGAAAATTTAAACAATATTTTATTGACGTTTTGAGCTGAGAACCATTATTTTGATATTGCTCAAGTGGCTTATGTGCATCTCTGGACTGAGCATGGATCGGGCTGCGCGCCGCAGCAGTGTTATAGTGATTTCTGGTTATATAGATGGCTCGGGCTGCGCGCCGCAGCGGTATTGTATTGATATTGAGGCCGAGGGCCTGGTTGGTGCCACGAGATGGCTTGATTATTTGCGCTTGGGCTGTAGGAGCCCCTCCGGAGTCTGTACACACCCCCAGTGAGCGCCATCGACGTTAAATATGGATGGCTCGGGCTGCACGCCGCAGCGGTCATATGCATTGCATTACACTCATGCATTGGTTCCTATTTGTATTACGTGTCATGACGTTCAGCACTCGCATTTCATTGGCTTCTATGCTACTTCTTGCACTGCTTACCTGATACCCTGGTGTTATTTGTTAATGGAGTGTTGTGCCCGAGAGGCTGACTTTTGTGCTGACTTGCACTATCTATTTCGCATTCATTTGCTTAACTGTTGGAAAGAGATATTTTCAAAAGAGGTTTTAAACTGAGTCCAGATATTTCTAAAGATTTTCACGGTTTCACTGTTTTTCTCAAAGGGTTACACTGTTCTATATAGCATGGTGGCTTGCTTTACGTGTTTTCTTGCTACTCAGTTATTATTTACCTTTATTACTCACTGAGTTGGAGTACTCACTTTACTCCCTGCACCTCAAGTGCAGATGCAGGTATTGGTTTACCCGGTAGAGGGTTTGAGCTAGTTGAGGATTGGCTATCGTAGCTGAGCAAGGTGACCGTCAGCGTTTGCGGCACCGGACTTCTTTCTTTTAATTCCAGATTTTTATTCTATGTATTATATGCTTTGTAGTTGTATCAAAAATCCTTCTAGATGCTCCCGATTTCGGGCTGAGTCAGGATGGGATTTCCTGTTTTATCACGTTTATTCCGCAATATGATTTTTTCTTTATTATCTATGATTCAAACTTATTCATGCTAAGTAACTGTTAAAAGAGGCGTTGTTGTTCTGTTGGCTGGCCTTGTCTTCACGAGAGGCGCCATCACGACCGGGTTTGGGGAATTGGGTCGTGACAATATTCTATTGAACTATTTATACTCTTTGTTTTTACATCTTGAAGAAAGAAAAAACAGAAATAAGAAAAGAATTTATTTCCTTCTAAATTTCTTCTATTGTGCTGTGTTTATTTTGATCAATCTTTGTTGTTTCTGCTCCTAGTTATACTAGAAGAGCTTGTTGAATCCTGCCGGGGGATACCCCTAATATTATTCATCTCCGTGTGGGCGAAATATCCTTAAGGACAGTGTCCTTGACACGCCTCAAGCTAAACCTTTTATTCTCCATAATCATCCAATTTTTTCAACAATCTTAAGGATATTTCACGTTGTTATTATGGAAAATAACACTGCTAATGTTGCTGTTTTTGGTGGAGATAATTTTAACCGCAAGCACGTTGTTGTTGACAAAGGAAAAGAAATTGCTACTAGAAGCAGCCTTGTGGAGGACAACGACCGTCGGAGAAAATCAAGTAACAGGTATGATAAAAGAAATGGTTATAAGCCCAAAACCAACAATCAACCTGGCCACTATGTTGCTCAATGCTGAAAAATAGTTGGTAATGACAATCCAACTAAGGCTAAAGTAAATTTTACTGAAGCCAAAGTGGATGATATAACTGTTGCGGTTGTTTCCCAAGTGAACCTTGTGGACAATGTGAAAGATTGTGTGTTAGATTCTGGTGCCACTAGGCACATATGTGCTAACAAAAAAGACTTTGTGTCTTACACCCAAGTTGAGGAGGGAGAAGAAGTTGTCTATCTTGGTGATTCAAGAACTACTCAAGTTCTTGGAAAAGGCAAAGTTCTTCTCAAACTCACATCTGGCAAAACTTTGGCATTGAATGACGTGTTGCATGTTCCTAGTATCCGAGCAAATTTGGTCTCTGTGGGATTATTAGGAAAAGTGGGGGTGAAGGATTCTTTTGAATCTGATAAGGTCGTGTTGACCAAGAATAATAATTTTGTTGGCAAGGGTTATTATAATCATGGTTTGTTTGTACTCAATATTATCAATGAAAATGCTAGTATTTCTGCTTACTTGATTGATTCTTTTAATTTATGGCATGCTAGATTAGGACATGTTAGTTTATCTTATATTAAAAAAAATACATTCTGAAGGTCTTATTTCAAATATTAATTTTTCAAATATTGATAAGTGTTAAGTTAGTGCAGAAGCTAAGCAAACTAAGAAATCATGTGCTTTAGTATTTAGAGAATCTGAATTATTAAGTTTAATTCATATTGATTTAGGAGACTTGAAACAAACTATGACTAGAGGAGGGAAAAAATATTATGTGATTTTCATAGACGATTTTTCTAGATATACAAAAGTTTATTTGTTGAGAAATAAAGATGAAGCTTTTGATAAGTTTTTAATTTATAAATCTGAAGTAGAAAATCAATTGGATAAGAAAATCAAAAGAGTTAGATCCGATAGAGGTGGTGAATTTATTTTGTTGAATGATTACTGTGAGAAAGAAGGCATAATTCACTAGATAACTCCGCCATATTCTCCACAATCTAATGGTGTAGCCGAAAGAAAAAATAGGACCTTAAAGGAAATGATGAATAGCATGCTTGTTAGTTCTGGTGCTCCGGATAATCTTTGGGGTGAAGCCATTTTATCTGCTTGTCATTTACAAAATAGAATTCCTTATAAGAAAACAGGTAAAACTCCTTATGAGTTGTGGAAGGGGTATCCACCTAATTTGAAATATTTGAAAGTGTGTGGGTGCGTTGCTAAAGTTATGTTGCCTGATCCTAAGAAAAGAAAATAGGATCTAAAACATCTGATTATATGTTTATTGGGTATGCTAAAAACAGTGCATTATACAGATTTTTAGTAGTCAAAAGTGATGTACTTGAAAACAATTCTATTGTTGAAACGAAAAATGCTGAATTTTTTTAAAATAATTTTCCTTTAAAATGTGAGAAATTTTTGATGCTCCTATTATTCCTAGTGATAATATTTCACATGTTCCAATTGTTCAAAATAATTTTAAAAGTGAGGATTTAAGAAGAAGCAAAAGACCAAGGAAAGAAAAATCTTTTGGTAATGATTTTTATACTTATCTTGTGGATAATGATCCTTTAACATATTCTGAAGCTATTTCTTCATCTGATGCCTCATTTTGGAAAGAAGCTATTGATGTAGAATTAAATTCAATTTTACAAAATAAAACTTGAATTTTAGTTGATTTACCTCCGGGAGCTAAACCCATTGGTTGTAAATGAATTTTTAAGAAGAAACTTAATCCAGATGGTTCCATTGATAAATACAAAGCTAGACTTGTTGCAAAAGGTTTTACCCAAAAGCAAAATATTAAATATTTTGACACTTATGCTCCTGTAACTAGAATTTCCTCGATTCGTGTTTTATTTGCCTTGGCTTCTATTTATAAACTTTATATTCACCAAATGGATGTTAAAACTGCTTTTTTAAATGGTGATTTAGAAGAGGAAATTTACATGGAGCAACCTGAGGGTTGTATAGTGTCTGGCCGAGAAAATAAAGTATGTAAATTGCTAAAATCTTTATATGGTCTAAAGCAAGCGCCTAAACAGTGGCATGAAAATTTTGATCAAGTATTGATTAATGATGGTTTTTCATTTATTGAAGTAGATAAATGTGTTTATACAAAATGTGTAGATGGTACATGTGTTATTATTTGCCTTTATGTGGATGACATGCTTATTTTTAGTTCTAGCCTTGATTTGGTACATAAAACCAAATCTTTCTTGTCTTCTAATTTTGAGATGAAAGACATGGGAGAAGCTAGTGTTATTTTAGGCATGAAAATTATAAGAGATGGCAATAGTTTGATGTTGACTCAAGAACATTATGTTGAAAGAATTCTTAAAAAATTTGATAATTTTGATGTGGTACCTGTAAGCACTCCTTATGATGCTAGTAGTCAATTAAAAAAGAATAAGGGAGATGTTGTAGATCAAAATAAATATGCTCAAGTTATTGGTAGTCTAATGCATTTGATGAATTTTACTAGACCTGATATTGAATATGCTGTGTGTAGATTGAGTAGATATACTCAAAACCCAAGTCATGATCATTGGAATGCATTAGTAAGAGTAATGAAATATTTGAGAGATACCATGAACTATGGTATTAAATATAGTGGATTTCCCATTTTACTAGAAGAATACAGTGATGCTAACTGGATCTCTGATTCGGATGAGACAAAATCCACTAGTGGTTATGTGTTCACCCTTGGTGGGGGTGCCGTGGCATGGAAATCAGCTAAACAAACTATAATAGCTAGATCTACCATGGAATCTGAGTTTGTGGCATTGGAATTAGCTGGAAATGAGGCCGAGTGGTTAAAGAACCTTTTGGCGAGTATTCCACTAGGAATTAAACCGACACCTTCTGTGTCGATGCATTGTGATTTCCAAGCTGCAATAGCCATTGCAAAAATAAATCCTTTAATGGGAAGAGTAGACATATCCGATTGAGACATAATGTGATAAAGCAGCTGCTGAAAGATGGAATTATTTCCATAGATTATGTGAAGTCAGAAATGAATTTGGCCGATCCTCTGACTAAACCTTTGGGAAGAAAATTAATATCTGAAACATCAAGGGGAATGAGACTTTTGCCAATTTGAGTTATATCGACTATGATGGTAACCCAACCGATGTGATTGGAGATCCCATGAAGTAGGTTCATATGGGTAATAACAAGTCATTAGTTGATCAAATGTGCACTATAAAATTATATCCCTTCCTATGGTGTGTATGTGTATATAGTGCAAGACTGCAAGGAATGTGAGGCTGAGTTATCAAACTCTTAATCCACTAATCCATAGCCTTTTATAGGTGGTGTATTGTGCTGCAGAATACACTTGATGGATAGACCTATATGAGTGTGGAGTGGGGCCGCTCCTATGAAATTTGTGGCGAAATTTCTAGAGCACTCATGAAAACCAGGCGCGCGCATGGCCCATTAGCGCAAAACCGCGACAAACAACAAAGTGTGTGCGGGTATAATGTGATAGATAAGACACTAAACTTACAAAAGAATTCTTGGTTCATAGAAGTTTTAAACTTTACCAATTATTCTGTAAGTTTAATCTTATTTTATCTAGGTCTGGTTCATAGTCCAAGAGACACCAGATTCGACGCATTATGCTCTTTTGTGAAACCCAGCAAATTATTTTATTATTTTCATTATTTTTTTAATATTTTTTTTTTGAGATATGTGGGGGATTGATAGAAAATACTTTTGATATCTCAAAAAGAAATATTCCAAAATTATGTCTAAAATTATGTCTAGATTCATTTTCTTACTATTAAATTAATGAGTCATTATTATAGTTATTATTTTTAAAAATATTTGTAACAGAAAATTAGCTTTATTTTGAATTAAATTGGGACAAAATAAATCTGATTATTGAATGCTAATTAGTGGGTAAACGTTACTATTGTTGAAGGAATAATTAAGCATTTGACAGCCTTAATGGCTTTAAATTTTAACGTTTGAATTTCTACGTTTTGTAAGCTTTGAAAAGCTTTATGGCTTTAGAGAATTCGATCAGATTGTGCATTTTCTATTGAACTATTTATACTCTTTGTTTTTACATCTTGAAGAAAGAAAAAACAGAAATAAGAAAAGAATTTATTTCCTTCTAAATTATATTGTGCCGTGTTTATTTTGATCAATCTTTGTTGTTTCTGTTCCTAGTTATACTAGAAGAGCTTGTTGAATCCTGGGGGATACGCCTAATATTATTCATCTCCGTGTGGGCGAAATATCCTTAAGGACAATGTCCTTGACACGACTCAAGCTAAACCTTTTATTCTCCATAATCATCCAATTTTTTCCAACAAAATATTGGTAACATTCCTTATAAAATCCCTAATATTTAGGAACTTCATTCACTTAAGGTATTTATATCGTTAAATTTTTCTTTATCCTAATTAGACTATCCAAGACCATACGTGTGCATGAATTTTCATTCTTTCTTCCTTTTTAATAATAGTAATAGAAATAATAATAATAATAATAATAATAATAATAATAATAATTATTATTATTATTATTATTATTATTATTATTATTATTATTATTATAACATAATAATTGAAAATAACACCGATTGGAAAAAAAATCATTAACAAAATATTAAGTGGTTGACAAGATTCAAGTATATTAATGATTCTACAAACACAAGAAAAAAAAGTTAAATATCAAATTATTATTTTTAATCTTTGATTATATAACTTAGATAAAATTATAATTATATTTTTTATTAAAAATTTAATGAGCTAATACGAAGAATTTGAATAATTATTTCCTTTTAATGTTGAGAACAAATTATTAAACCTTTGAATTAACTCATTAACATGAATCGATTTAATTCCTTTTCACATTCATCATATAAGCAAGATTATTTTCAAATTGACAAATATTATATGATATATAAAATTGTTTTGATAAGAATACCATTAGCATATGAAAAAAAATGGTTATAATTGTATTAAGAGTCAAATTTGTAAACTACAAACTTGAAGCAATAGGATAAAACAATAGAATACAAACTCTGAACGAGTTTGTGATTTTTATTTTATTTTTTTATTTATTATTATTATTATTATTATTATTGTTGTTGTTGTTGTTGTTGTTGTTTTACAAATGAAAACTCCCCTTATGTTCTATATTAAATTATTTGTTGTATAACATATAAGTCATTTAGACTATACATTTCCACTTATCAATTTTTCTATGAGCATAACGCCAACCTCTTTATCCTAAAATGACAAAAAAATTCAATTGTTTAGTTTATCATATTTTAACAAATCTTTGTTGATAAAATATATATATATATATATATATATATATATATATTTTAATTTTGTATTAGGGCATAGAAATAACAATATTTTTATAAGATATAGTCTCTAGAAACTACAATAAGGCATCGAAGAACTTTTATGAAAGAAATTCTTCCTTTATTGAGCCAGCTAAATAAAATATTTATTAGTCATCACTTTCAAGAAGTTATATATTTTTGTTAATTTTTATTTTAAAAGTTAAACACACTGTTTAGTATTTCTTTTGTAATTTTTTGAACTAATATATTTTATTAATATAAGATCAGATGCGCAAAACGCGTACTCTATTACTTGTTAGTATAATGGGGCGAACAATTATTTGTCCTCTCAAGTTTTGCTTTAAAAACTAAACTTTTCCTCTTACTTTGAAAAATAGGCACTTTTCTTTTTCTTTTTTTTAGGTAACTAACAGTTTACTAATAATCAATAAGCTTTACAATTCATAGTCTTCTTTATAACTCAGCAACTATATCTTTCAAAACCAAACAAAACTCAACCTACAAACTATGTCTAATGGAACATAAAGTGTTGTACTAAATTACTAATTTCATTTGTAGCTCTCACATTATATATGTAGGCTATTTCTTGAGCTATACTATCTACTCCTCCGCTTTTCTATTAAAATATCCTCATATTCCTTTCAATCCATAGACTATGTGTGATCTCAGCATACACTCCATTGGATCTTCCTTTGGCACATTGTATTATCCATTGTTCAGGTTGTTCCCAATTGTGTGATGACCCAAAAGGGTTATCACTTATTTTGAAAATAAATTCTATGTTCCGAGGCTCTAAGACCTTTTTCTCACCTCGATTTACGTGCGCAGTCCGGACGCATTTTCGAGAAGCCATTATGTGAAAAATCTGTAAAAAAATGATAAAGCTTACTTTTAAAATGAATTTAAATTGACTTCGGTCAATATTTTAGGTAAACAAACCCGGGCCCGTGATTTAGCGATCCCGGAGGGTTTGTAGGAAAATATGGGACTTGGGCGTATGCCCGGAATTGAATTCCGAGGTCCCAAGCCCGAGAAATGAATTTTTGAAGAAAATTATTTTTCTGAAAAATATAAGAATTTTGGGAAATGAAAGATGTTGAAATTGATGGTATCGGGCCCGTATTTTGGTTTCGGAGCCCGGTACATAGGGGTGTGCATTCGAATCGGTTTATCGATAAATCGAATCGATTATTTGTTATCGAAATCGAAATCGAAAAAATCGAAACCTTATTGAAACGATAACGATAAGCATATGTACAAATCGATAATCGATAAGTAATTATCGATAAGGGTCAAAATCGATTCGATAAATCGAATGCACACCCCTAGACTGTAGACACTTATTAAATGAGTAATTACCTATTTGTGTAGATTAATATAACATACATAATGCATATATATTCCGCTACTATTTTGAAAGCGGCTATACAATATCATTTTCCCTAATCTATACACTTTCCTTTACCCTAAGTCCCTTACCCTATTATTTTCTCTACCACATTTAAGGAATGATCATATTTAAAGATCAAGGGAATGAAGTTCAAATTAATGGAAAACAGAATTAGCCGTGATGATGTGTTTTGTTTTGTTTTGTTTTTTTATACCATTGGAGTGTTGGTGGCATACATTTGATCCNATTTTTTCAAGAGTGTCAGCAGCTATGAACCTGTAGTTCATTGCATAAGGAGTATTGGAAGCAATGAAGTGAAAAGATAGCAATGGAATAGCAAAAAGAGCAACAAATTTGTTGATCCCTGAACATTGATCTAGGGTGAAGATTTTTCACCATTTTATTGAACTATAAGCTAAGATCATTGCTATATACAGTGGATCTACAACAGTGAGAACATAGCAAAGGTCTGAAAGTGATATCATTTTTTTGTTAACTGATGAAACTCAGCAAAAAGACTCAAAATTTATGGAAAATGAGAGAGGTGATATGATATATTTATGAGAATTAAAAGGCAGACAAAGAAGTAAATGCAAAAGAATAGAAAGTATGATATAATTTATGCTCAAAACATAAGTAAAAGAATTAATCCCCTAAGTTAGAAAAGTGAGGGTGCTCACTGTTCACTACCCATATTAGAGGTGACAAATGTAGAAAACCAATAGCTAAGTATCAAAAATTCTTTTCATGAAGATAAAAGACATTGTTAAGAGCCTTTGTAAATCCCAATTAAAACAACACAATTGCATGATATGTATGTTAAAGTTAAAATTGTGTATTTATAACATCTGTAAGTCATATTCATGAACTGCTTTTAGTAGTAGTGAGTTGATACTTCTGTAATGACGTTCTAACAAGTCAATACAGGAAAAAAGTAAAATACATTTAAAGTATAGGTTCAAAGACAAAAAATTTATCTCCTTGTATAATCGCAACAATCACTTAATTTAATAACAATAGCAATTAAACTAGCTAGAAAATAGACAGATAACAAGGGCCTTCCACTAAACACTAACATGTTTCAGTGGAAAACATCTAATGAAGAGAAATTATATTGATGGTAGATATCAAACAGAAGCTCGCTAACCAAAATTGAATTCTTTCCATAACCAAATACCTTAACTAGATCGTGTTTCACTGAAAAGAGCTAATAGTTTCGTGTGGTAAAATTTTGGCACCAACTGATCCTTTGCTAACAAAGAATCACGTGTCTTTTTCTTTTAACAAGGGGAAAATAAACTTATTTTGCAGCCATTATTATTGCCGCTAAATCGAACATTTATTGCCGCTAGAATTCTTTTTATACTAGCGTTATCATATAACAGAACCATCAAAAGCAAATAATTTGGGAAAAATATGATTTTGTAAGTTAAGATTGAGGTAGTTTTTTGGAAGTGTGAAATATAAATACCTTTTCAAGATTCGGAGCATGAGTTGAGCCAGAAGAATGTGGTAGATTTTGGCCTCTTATAGCTCGTGCACTAATTGCATCAACCGGTGATGGAATATTAGATCCAGCACATCCTTGTATATCATGAAAATTCAGTTCATGGTTGTTTTGCACCACATGACTAAGAAAAGATCGCATTTCTTCTCTCAACATTTCCTTCATTTCTTGTTTCAGAGAAGTCNATCGCTATTTCTTCTCTCGAACTAGTTTCCTCTATTTCTGTTTCAGAGAAGTCATTTCATTGGCATGCTTTTGTTTAAGCTTGGTGATTTCTTCATCTTTTTTCAGAGAGCTTGTCGTTACCGATTCTACCATAGCATCTAACCCGACCAGGCTGCTCCTTTCCAAACACAGCCCTAAATGCATCATCTGCTGTCTCTCAGGAACTTTGACGATTCTGAAGTTCAGATTGTGAAAAAAAAAAATATTACTCCACATCACTTACAAGTCAAGATAGATTGAATACTAAAATAACTTAAACTAACTTTTATTTTTCCTACAAAAGACATGAAATATTTTCAGGGGTTGTTGTAGACTATTAGCCTTCACAGCATCTGATGTACAGGAGTCCCTTAACTTTCTGAAATAGTCTCATATAGGCCTTAACTGCCACGGTCAAGTCCTTGCACTCTTGTTTTGATATAATGGCCACTTTTGGAAGTGAACGTCTCAGATTCCCGCACCAATTAACCAGTGGGGCAAGTCTAGGATGACCGAGAATTTTCAGCCCTCTTTTATCTCTAAACCTCAGCTTTTTCTATGGAATGGCTGCTGCAACCTTATGCAGTCTTCCTGTGAACCTATGTCTTTCAAATGCACTTCTACTGAAGTTCTTCGCATTTTTTAATCCCGTGTATATGAAGAGAATAAGTATGAGTTGGTGTGATAAGTCACTTTCCAGACGAAGAGGATCTCCTTATGTAACATCTTATGCTGCTTGAAGAATTGCTAAGTTTAAGAATTTTTGATAAACGATTCCTAAGTTTAAGAATGCATGTGGCGTTTTGAACATACATAACCACAGACAAAGACAACTATATGAACTATAAACTCTTGATGCCAGATGAAGGTCACGCTATCTGTCCATATGCCCGTTAGATATAGCAAAGATTCACTAACTTCAAAATTTTAGTCCAAAACTACACAAAATTTAATACTTAAGAACGTGAAGACTGAAGTCATTGGCCAGAATTTGCAAGCAGGAACCACATGGTGTTGACAGAATCTGATAAGCCCTGTACATACTTCATTCAGTTATACTCGATGCTATAAAGTTGCGGTTAGTTTATAAGTACACATATAACATCCCAAAAAGGTTCATCAAACATAGCTAGATGGAGTTATCTCCTAATGAAACTACAATTTCACTAATTTGTCATTAGATTAGTACAAGATATAAGCACCAGACACATATACAAAACTGCATTTATTAGAAATACATGGTTTTAATTAAAAAGCTGAAACTTTAACAGACACACATTCAGTTAACGAGAGGGGCTATATAATAACAAGATCTTAACTTTTCATGACTTACTATTGCAACTTGAGAATCTGTATGAACTTCTTTTCCTTTCTTTGTACGAGTTGCAATAAACATTTCGGACTTTGATGGTTCCTCGTTGTTCTCTTTGGTTGCACGCTACAAATTAAATCAAAAGAAAGTAAAAAATAAACATTAGTGTGTTCCGACAAAGAAAATGGAAGTCAAAATTTTCATAAATTGTCGAGTAAATGCTACCAATGCTACGCGTATTCTTCCAAAATTAATAGGTCCCATTCGATGCCTCCACTTTGGTTTTTTCCTGTTTTCAGAATTTAATTGGCACATGGCCTAGCACCAAAAGAAGTACATTAGTCAATAAATCAAAAAGAAAAAAAAAGATATAATGCAACAATATGTTCAAGTGTAGAAATGCACAATTTAATCTCACTTGGACATCTAAATCCTTCCAATACTCAATCAATTGGCGGAATTGAACTTCTGGTATCTCATTCGGACGATTTTGTAGCATATCTTCATCAGTAGCATTCTTATTGAAATATTTCATCTTAATATTTCTCTTGTGTCGCCTTCAAGCATCACGAAGGCCAGTCATCACCCACTTCTCTCCTTCTGCTGGAACTATGAATTTGGACTATGCAAAACAACGTATATTTATCTTCGATTAGTAGGAAATATACAAAAAGTATACATTTAAAAAATTGATTGTTCTTACGTTGACATATTCCCACATTCGTTGCTTAATATCTTGTGAAACAGCATGCCAACTAGTATGCACCAAGGTGATAAATCTTGGATTTCTTGCAATTGTTCCTATAGAGTTGGTCAAATGAGACACTCTCTTATCAGTTAGTCCCACTGCTTGTCCTTTGTCAAATGTCACCTCCTCTCTTTCTTCAAAACTTCTTGCATGAATATTCTTACAAGCCGTTTGCCCTCGAACTCTTTTCTTCTCTGATATCCCTGGATTAATGTAACAATATGACATAAGGAAAAAGTTACAATATGTAAAAGAATTACAAATTTTAAGACATACCATCTGCAGCACTATCAAAGCTTACATCCTCATCTCTAACAAACTCATCGTCACCAACTCCTGCTTGTGCATCAAAATTATCCATTTCTATTTCATGCTCATCAACAACAGGGATTGACATAAATCTGGCTTCATCTATTGGGTGGATATTAGGAGAATTTTCACCACCAACGTGTATCCCATATTTTTTTAGAAATTGATTTAGACTCGTCGATGGTAGGACCGAGTTTGTCTTTACCTTTTTAGAGTTTTGTTGCTCCTGAATATCAAGTTGTTTCTCTCCTTCACCTTGTTTTCTTCCACTCATACGTAAAGTGTTAAGATCTTTCTTTGAAGATGACTGGAGCATTGATGTGTGCACAGGTAATTTATTCATTCCTTGCTTTTGAATTTGCTCCTCCAATTGAAATATTTATTTTGTCCTCTTATTGCAATGTTATGTGAAGTGTTCAGATCTTCCCTGAAAGGCGATTGGATCATTGTTGTATATAGGCAATATACTCATTCCTAACTTTTGAACCGACTCATCGGATTGAGTTAACCTCTGTCTTCTTTGTCCTTCTATTGTTGTAGGCATATTATTCTTTCTTTTAAATCTAAGTGATGCCTGCTCTTTCACAGCTTTGTCCTTGTGATTACTTGCGAGATTTTCTCTCTTAATTTGAAATTTTTTCGCCAATTCGGCGCTTGATCGGTATTGAAAATTAAAACCTATATTCTTCATTGGACTTTCAGCTTTGTTTGGATTCGAAACCTTTTTCTTTAGAGCTGCTGCTTGATTCATCCTTCATACAAAGAAAAAAATTATTTTAGTCTAGCAACTAGTAGGAATACATAACACTAGGCAGAAAATAGACATTTAAGACCAAGCTATCATGGCACTCTTGATGATGAGGTTATACGTCCAGGGAATGGTGTAATCTTCGATGAAATCGATGATGTTGGAAAGAAAAGCAGAATTCCGTCATTGGAAAGTCCTAGGAGTGAAGTTTTTGGTTCTGAGAAATCAAACAGCAAGGATGTATCGAAGGGGCTGGCAGAAACTCTTGGTACTTCACTGATAATCAAATTTCTCCAAGGTACCAAGCAGGAAATGAAAAGGAAGTTGAAGGATTCACAAAGCAAGGTGCAGAAAACCTAGACATAAATAAGACGCCAATATCAGTGAGAACTAGAAGGAACTATCACTGGTGACTAAGGACAGATTATATGATGTACTATCAAAACTGCAGGAGGCATTAAAATTTTGTTGATTCTTGAGGGTTAAAATTTTGATGCTATGAGCTGCTACTGCTATGAAAGAAGGTAGAACTTATAATATTTCAGTCCATCACACCATCTAGCTTTTAGCAAAGATATGAGCTGGTACATCAGAAAGCTCATAGATAAACTGAAGAGTGAAGACCACAAAAAGCACATAGGGAATATATATCAATTGCCACTTTAAAGAATATATGAACTGTAATAACAACACACAGTAAAATATGAACAAATATCAAAATGAGAATAACTGCAAGTTAAAGTGACAAGCAAATCTGAGTTTCTTTTGTTCAAGGCTAAACGGATATAGTTATACCCCAGCAATGTGGTCGCTCAATGGCAATCTTGAAGATGTAAAGTCCCAGAGAATTGCTGTATATGTTAAGTACATTTTAATAGCTTATTCAGTCTGTCCTCTACTGTCAAACTTCCTATCCCATTTCAGTTGTGTTTTGTACCTAAGATCACTTGCAAATCATATAATGTATCATGGAAGGTAGTGAATGACAGTATATCAGACAGAAATCTTAGATAGGAATATTAACAACTACAAAAATACCAAGATCACACAATTTCAAAGTCTACAAATGTGACGACCCGACCAGTCGTCTCATGAGTTACCGCTCCGTTTCCCCCATTTCTGCTTCTTTATGCTTCGTTATCCGTGTTTTATGTGGTCGAGTTGATTGGTTTGTGGTTGGAGTGGATTTGGTAAGGAAATGAGACACTTAGTCTCTTTTAAGAAGGCTTAAGTTGGAAAAATCAACCGGATGTTGACTTATGTGTTAGAGGGCTCGGATGTGAGTTCCGATGGTTCGGTTAGCTTCGGGTGGTGATTTGTGACTTAGGAGTGTGATCGAAAGTGGTTTTGGAGGCCCGGTGTAGAATTAGGCTTGAATTGGCGAAGTTAGTATTTTGGCGAATTCCGGTTGATAGGTGAGATTTTGATCCGAGGGTCGGAATGGAATTCCGAGAGTGGTTGTAGCTTCGTTATGTGATTTGGGAGGTGTGTGCAAAATTTCAGGTCATTCGGAGGTGGTTTGGTTGGGTTTTTGATCAAATGCGTGTTTCGGAAGTTTTTGGAAAATTTAGGCTTGAATCCGATGTGAATTGATAGATCTGGTGTTGTTTGAGGTGTTTTGATGATTGGAACGAGTTTGAATGAGGTTTTAGGATGTGTTGGTGCTTTTGGTTGAGGTCCCGGGGGCCTCGGAGTGGTTTTGAATGGCTAACGGGAAGAGTTTTGGACTTGTGTAATTGCAGAATCTCTGCTGCTTCTGGTGTTTTCGCACCTGCGGTTTGGGGACCGCAGGTGCGGCATCGCATGTGCGAAGGATTATCCGCAGATGCGGATTTGAGGAGTGAGGTCAGGAACCGCAGATGCGGAATAGGGACCACACCTGCGGAGCCGCAGATGCGGTTTAGGCTGTTTAATGAATTTCCGCAGAAGCGGAGCGTTGACCGCAAATGCGGTACCGCAGAAGCGGAATTTTGACCGCAGATGCGGTTACGACTGGGCAGAATGTATAAATGGTTCTTCTTCGTGATTTTTGAAGGGTTTATTCATTTTAACTTCGGACTTAGAGCTTTTTGGGCGATTTTGAAGAGGGATTTCGAAGGAACTTCGATAAGGTAAGGATTTTGGACCTAAAACGCAATTCTATGGTGATATTTCATGAATTAGGACTGAAAATTAAGGGATTTATGGACTAAAAATGGAGGTTTAGGGCTTGAGTTTAAGAGAGTTTAAATTGGGGATTTGAGGGGTCAATTGAACTCCGACTCTTGTGTTTTTGATATGTATGAACTCGTGGAGAGATAAGGAATCTAATGGTGTGAAAATTTTTGAGTTTCGAGAAGTGGGCCCGGGGCTCGGGTTTTGCTAATTTAAGGATTTTTGATATTTTTCAATTGTTTTCGCTTGGGTTTTTTTCCTTAGCCTATTGTGACGTATTCGTTCTGGTTTTGGTGAGATTCGACGCGCGAGGAGGCCGATTTGAGAGGCAAGGGCATAGCGAGCTAGAGCTTTAGCTGGTTCGAGGTAAGTAATGAATGTAAATGATGTCCTGAGGGTTTGAAACCCTGGATTTGCACATCGTAGTGCTATATTGAGGTGAGACACGCGCTTGATGATGAGCGCGGGGTCGTTTACTATTGGGGATTGGGACTTGGTCCGTCCCGAGTGATGTTTTTACCGCGTAATTGATTGAAGCTTATTTGATATCATCATTTTTTTGACTAATGGTCATATTTGGGCTTCGTGCCAACTATTTGAACCCTTCGGGGATTGCTATCACTGTTTTCTCACTATTTTGACATATTACTTGAACTCAGTCCTATTGTTTAATACTGTTTTACAAACTCAGCCACTTGTACTCAGATTTGAAACTTAAATGATATTTCTAATGATGTTTTGGGCTGAGAACTACTATTTTATTATGGCCCGAGGGGCTTATATGATTTCTGGACTGAGTATGGATCGGGCTGCGCGCCGCAGCAGTATTATATTGATATTGATACCAGGCCGAGGGCCTAGCTGATGCCACGAGATGGCTTGATATTGCGCTTGGGCCGTAAGGGGCCCCTCCCGGAGTCTGCACACCCCCAGTGAGCGCCGTCGACGATAAATAAATGGATCGGGCTGCACGCTGCAGCGGGTACTAGAGAGTACCGTACTATGCGTTGCATTCCTTTATTTGCTTATCTATTGTAGCATTTCCATGTTTCTACTTCACTGGTTTATTGATTTCATACTACTTGGTTTAAACTGCCGTATTATAGATTACAATGTATTTATCCATGATTTCTTATTCTCAGCCTTTATTTATGTGTATTACTCACTGGGTCGGAGTACTCACATTACTCCCTGCACCTTGCGTGCAGATCCAGGTGCACCTGAGGCTGAGTGAGGATTCTCTGTTGAGCAACGCATATCTGGGAGCATCGAGGTAGCTGCATGGCGTCCGCAGCCCTGATCTCTCCCTTCTATCCTTTGTTTATATTTTGTATTCCCCTAGAGTGACATGTATTAGATTGATAAACCTATATTAGAGGCTCAGACTTGTGACACCGGATCTTTTGGGCTATGTAGTAGTATTGTCATTTTGAAATTCCGCACATTTAACTCTTATTTCAGACTTCTAATATGTTGATTTGGTAATTTAATTGTGTTAGCTAATAATGAACTGTATAATAAATTGGGTTAAGGTTGTTAATTGGTCGGGCTTGCCTAGCAGTGTGTTGGGCGCCATCACGACCGGGGGTTGGGGTCGTGACAACAAATATATACTCATAGAACACTTGATCAAGCATATTCCTATAGTAAAGTATAAGTAAATATAGTCACTAGCCTCTAGAACGCTTCTTGCCATGTTGCATCAGGTCAGCCAAAGACTGAAAATCCACACCAACAAACGAGTAACTAGAATCAACGGGGAAAGATTATATTTTCTTTTCACTTAGCCAATTAAATGATGGAAATTGCTAAGTCAGAGGAACACAAGTTGTTCAGTTACAAAAACAAATAGCATATGCTTCCTAAATAGATAAATAGAGTTGCAGAGATACCTGTTCAGTATTTATCTGCTTCCTCAAAATTTCTAGTCAACAATTTTTTTTAGTTGAATCAACACCACCTGATAACAATAGAAGAAATATGTATACTTTAACACATTTTTCAATACTCCAATAATAAGATTAGTGACAAATTCAGAACTACAATTTCTACCTACTCACGTTCACTTCCCGGATATTTAGTGCAAAACTAGAGGACTTAAACCTCTTTTCATATATGATGTAATACGGTTTCTCATGCTATGAAACTAAATTGAGGCACAATTAATAGTAACCAAATGCTTTAGAAACCAAAAGTGACACTCTAAAATTATATGAGCACAAAACATATAGGCATAAGGAAGAAACCATCAGCAAAAATAAAATTTAATATTAGAACATGACAAAATAGACAAGGAAACATCGGCAAGCAAATATCATCCATTTGAGTCTAAAGCAAGTACTACTAATCTTTAATGTGCCTTTAGTCGTTAAAGAAAGGGCTGAGCTATATTCTATTTGAATTATAATCAAACTCATAATGTATCCTCAGAATCAAACTCGTCGTCCTCCGATTCAAACTCGTCCTTTGTTTCAAACTCGTCTTCCGATTCAATTTCAAGTTATTCTGCAAGAAATCCTTCTGGAGGCACATCAATAATCGTTGCTTGTAAATCATTCCTTACTAAGACAACTTTACCATTATCATCCGGCATAGATGGGCCCGCCAAATGTTCAGACGGCTCATTTTCATAACAGTGTAGGGCATTAGATTCAATTTGGTCACTTATGCTAAACAAGTCTCTCGGGACAGTCTTCATAACATAATGTTTATCTTGATCATATGGATCTTGCACATAGAAGCATTGGTGTGCTTGATCTGCTAGAATAAAAGGCTCTTCCTGATAGCATTTCTTATTGAAGTAGACATAAGTAAGGCCATAAATATCCTCTTCAACCTCATACCAGTCACACTTAAACAACAAAACCTTAAAATGGCCATAGTAGTCTAACTCAACTATATCAAATATTCTGCCATAATAAGTCAAATTCGCATCAACTGGATTTTTATCCTTTGAGCTTGCAAAGCTTGTCGTTAGGGCATCTAATGTAACACCACTATTTTGCGTTTTACGCCTTGCATCACGCTGCCTCGTATGGAATCTATATCCATTAATGAGATACCCAGAATATCTTTTGGCAATTGAATTTGGTCCTATGGATAACTGTTTTATCATATCGGACACATCCTCATGCAATACACGAGTTTCAAACCATTGAGAGAAGTTTTGACTATGATTTTTGGCCTTGCTCCATCTAGATCCTTGCCTCTGATTATTAACCTCCACCTTATGTTCTCTACGGAACAATAATTTTTATTTGTTAGAAAAAGATAAATAAAATAATTTTAGAATTATCTACGTAAAAGAAAATACTAAAAGTGAACAAAATTACCTGATATATTCTTGAACTTCATCATAATTGTTCAATACATATGCATGTGCCTGACATAGTGACTTGCCATCTAAAACAATTGGATCACTTTTTTTGGCTCCTAAAGGGCAGCCTCTTTTAGGGAACAAACTGAAAGTTTGTGTATCATAACCACATTCATCATTATTTCGGGGTCTTCTATTAAATCTGGTTTGCACACCCCATGTAAGTATCTAAAGCACAAAGTCAAACACTCTTCAACCAAGTATGCTTCAGCAATAGATCCTTCTGGATGATTTTTGTTGCGAACATATGATTTTAACGTGCACATATATCTTTCAGGAGGATACATCCATCGATTCTGAATGGGACCTCCTAATCTTACTTCGTTTGCCAAATGAATAGGCAAATGAATCATTATATCAAAAAAAGTTGGAGGAAAAATTCGCTCCAATTGATTCAATGTTTCGCTAATCTCTATCTCGAAACAATCTAGATTTTCCAGTGTGATAACTTTTTGACATAAACGGCGGAAGAAGGACACAATAGTACCTCTTCTCATCTGTGATGACACCATATCATGAAGAAGTCCATCGTCTCCGGCCAAAGAGGAAGAATACGGGGAGGGCAAGTACCTTCTTTCTTGGAGTGAATAATTAGTTGAAAATAAGGATGAATAACCAACATTGAAGTTATTTAAAGGTAGAGTTGTAGTAGGGGAATAATGGAGGGGTTGTTGCTGCTGATCTTGATAATATTGAAGTTGTGGAATAGACAAAGAGGAATTACTGTAAATTCCTCCGCCTTCACTACTACCACCAATGGAGCCATCGTAGTAGGTGGTGGTTAGTGGCAGAACACAGCCAATGCTCTCGCGCGGCGGCGTAATGCGGCACGGATGTGTGTGAGTACCTTCATAAGTTGTAATAACTATTGAAGTATCTTTGATTAACCTTTCCACTCTCTTCTTCACTCCACATGAAATAGTTGTGCAACGATAATAGCTCCTGCACAAGAAATTTATGCATCTTACACTTAAATTTTAAAAATGAATGGACTACTTGAAGAAAGAAAAAGGAAAATTTTCAAAATCAAGAAAGGAAAACTTCCCATTAGGATAAGTTATAAGTAGCAGTCTTTACATAATTGTAGCCGGTTGGTTTCGCTTTTTATTTTTCTTAACTGGTATATACTGATTATATATTAATTATATATGGGTATATACATATTATACATAAAATATATATGTGCCAGCTAGTTTTAGTTTAAACGGTTGAATGAGCGGTAGAAGAACAATTAACCTACATTTTAATTATACTCCCTCCCATAAACTTAACGAATTTTCAATTATGAAATGTGTCATTTTATATATATATATATATACCTTGGAAAGGGGCTGCTTTTCACTGCTTTTTGCCGTATTTCCTCCATCTAAAACCATCATCCAAATGATCAATTTCACTCTTGGTCATGAATGCAAATCTTGGCTCTCTTTGCCACTTTTGGATAATCTTCTTTTTAGGTTTTAACCTAAGCCAACAAAGAAAAAACATCAAACGTTGCACAAAGGGAAAAAATTCAAATAAAGAAGAAATTGGTAAACGGAAAAACTCAGAAAGCATTTCACTTAATCAGATGATGCATTATTTAGAAACATATATTAAACCAGGCCCCCTTCACAATAATTTAAGGTTTTAGATGAGTTGGTCATATAGTTCAATTGTGACGACCCAAAAGGTCATCACTTGTTTTGAAAATAAATTCTGTGTCCCGGGGCCTTAAAACCTCCTTTTTATCTTACCTCGATTTGCGTGCGCAATCCGGACATGTATCCGGAAAGCCATTATGTGAAAAATCTTTGAAAAATGATAAATCTTGCTTTTAAAATGAATTTAAGTTGACTTCGGTCAACATTTTGGGTAAACGGACCCGGACCCATGAATTGACGGTCCCGGAGGGTGTGTAGGAAAATATGGGACTTGGGCGTATGCCCGGAATTGATTTCCGAGGTCCCAAGCCCGAGAAATAAATTTTGAAGAAAATTATTTTCTGGAAAATATAAGAGTTATTGGGTAAAGGAAGATGTTGAAATTGATGGTATCGGGCCCGTATTTTGATTTCGGAGCCCGGTACAAGTTTGAAATAATAATTTAGTTGAATCTGTGAAGTTTGGTAAGAATCGGAGTCCGTTTAGTATAAACCGGACCTTATTTGAGAAAATTGGAAATTTTGATGTTCTTGAGTGATTTCATGAATTTGAGAAAATTGGAAATTCATAGTGGTTGATGTTATTTTGACGATTTGATTGCACGAGCATGTCCGTATGATATTTCTAGGTTGGGGTGCATGTTTGGTTTGGAGCCCCGAGGGCTCAGGTGAATTCTGGATAAGCCTTGGAGTGCATTTAGACCTAGAAAAATAACTTTTGCAGGTTCAGAGAAGTTGCAGGTCTCTGAACCAGGTTTCGCGGTCCGCAGTGATTTCTCGCGACCGTAGTGGGGACTTCGCGGCCGCGGTGGGATTAATGCAGTCCGCAGTGAGCAAGGCGACGTCTTCGCGGCCGCGCTCGATATTTCGCGGTTCGCGGTGGAGCTCCGCGGCCGCGGTCCTTTTTATGCGGTCCACGGTGAGGATCTGAGAGGAGTATATAAACGGGACTTTTCAGCTATTTTTCAATTTTCAAAGACCTAAAGCATAAGAGGCGATTTTTCAAACACTGTTTTCTTTCCCAAAACACAAGTAAGTGATTTTAAACTCATTTCTTTCACTCCTTAACTTCTTTCTACAAGACTTCATCCTAGAATCTAGAGTTTTCATGGTGGAATTGAGAATTTTGAGAAAAACCTAAGAATATTGAAATTTAGGGTTTTAGACCTCAAATTGAGGTCGGATTCCGAAATCAATTATATATCCGGGCTCGGGGGTGAATGGATAATCGGCTTTTGGTCCGAATTTCGGGTTTGGACCAAGCGGGCCCGAGGGGGTCGATTTTTGATTTTTTGGGGAAATTATTTGAAAACCCATTTTCATGCATTAGAGTTGATTCATTTAGCATTTATTAATCGTATTAATTAAATTGTGGCTAGATACAAGCGAATTGGTGGTGGAAACAAGAGGTAAAGTGGTAATTGAGGCTTGAATTGTGTTTGTGGCATCGAGGTAAGTGTTTGGTCTAACCTTAGCTTGAGGGATTAGGAGTTGTGTATTATTTTCTGTGTGTTAATTGTTGAGTACGACGTATAGGCGTGGTGATGAGTATCTATACGTCGGTGTCAAGCATGCCCGTGAGTCTTATACTTTGATAGATGTGACTCCATTCCGTCGGTGTCAAGCATGCCCGTTAAACAAGGCTTGTGGAAGCATTATTGGTACTTAAATATTGAAGAGCGTTGGCTCAAGTTGTGAATTGATTTGTGGAAGCATTATTGGTAATTTGAACATTGCAGAGCGTTGGCTCAAGTTGTGAATTGATTTGTGGAAGTATTATTGGTAATTGAACATTTAGAACGTTGGCTCAAGTTGTGAATTCAGTTGTGAAGTAATTGTAGAAAGGAGAAGAGGTTTATGAAATTGTCTCCCTTGCCGGGATGTTATTACTTTTAATGTTATTTCCCTTGCGGGGATGTTATTACTTTCAATATTATTTCCCTTGCCGGGATGTTGTTGCCTTTGGAATTATTTCCCTTGCCGGGATATTGTCGTAATGCTATTGTTCCCTTGCCGGAATTTTATTGTGATTTTATTGATTTCCTTGCCCTTATTGCTTTGTGATTGTTGTTTGGGTAAGGAAGAGTGTTAAAGCACGGGAGGTGATGTCGTGCATGATATTTGTGAGAGAGTGTTAATGCACGAAGGGTGATGCCGTGCCGATATTGTGAGGTTAAAGCACGAAGGGTGATGCCGTGTCGCACGATGTACAATTCCGTGCCATGATATAAGTGATAATGCATGAAGGATCATTCCGTGCCATGATTATGTGAGGTAAAAGCACGAAGGGTGATGCCGTGCCGATTATATGATTCTTATGGTGAGGACGAGAGTAAAAGCACGACGGGTGATGCCGTGCACTTGTCTTTGATTTCCTGATTATTGTTACTACTTGAGTTATGGTGTTCTTTACACTTATTTATTGGCTTTTTGTTGTTACTCGATTCCCCCGCCGCATGTTTTCCCCTCCTATCTTTACCTGTAAATTTCTGCCTTTGCTTTTTCGCTGTATATGATTTAACTACACAGGTTTATTTGGTAGTCTGGTCCTAGACTCGTCACTACTTCGCCGAGGTTAGGCTAGGCACTTACCAGCACAGGGGGTCGGTTGTGGCGATACTACACTCTGCACTGTGTGTGGATCCCGGTGCTGTAGCTTTTGGACCGCAGTGAGGTTGCTACATCCAGTTCATCAGGCGACCCGAGGTAGTCCTGCAGGCTTCCGCGGACCTTGGTGTCTCCTTCTATCAATTTCTTTCTATTTTTACTTATTCAGAGACAGATTCGTGTATTTCTATTCATTACTTTATTTGTAGCATTCATAGATAGTCCGTGACATTATGACACCAAATTCTGGTTAGAGTTGTACTTAGACTTCCGCAGTTTGAATTAATCTAAAATTATCATATTTCGTCTCCCGCACTGTTTTGTACTTATTATTTCCGCTGTTTTAGTTCTGTTGAACTGGAATTGTTAAGGGATTAAAAATGAAAATAGTTAAGTAATTAGAATAATTGTCTTGCCTAGCTTTCACTAGTAGGCGCCATCACGACTCCCGAGGGTGGGAAATGCGGGTCGTGATATCAATATTGTATAAATATAATTAAGGAAAAAATAATATGTTTTCTTGATAGTTTTATTAAGTTTTTAGATGAGTTAGTCGCATAGAATTGTATATATTAGAACCTCTGTTTTAAAAGGAAGAATAGGGACTCGCCCCGGGGCGGAGCACTCGTAAAACGCCCCTGGGCTTATGTATAGGGCTTGGTTCCGTGAGACTTACGCCTCAGCCATCGGGGCTTACGCTCCGGACACGCCCAACGTCCAGCGTACGTACTGGGCTCGCCTAATAGAACTTTATGCAATTATATGTAACTAACCTTGTAAATCATCAAATTTTCTTCATAAATCGTTGACTACTCAAAATTACTTTTTTCCTAAGTATAAATTATTATGTTGAGAGTATTGTCATAATTAAAATAAAAATTATTGTACGTTATCCACTAAAAGTATTTATTTATTAACTATTGTTATGTCTTTACTACTAATAGTCCATATTTTTTTATAATTATTTTTCTAATTATTTTCCCACGTTTACGAGATAAAATACTTATTAATTTAATAGCTCAGTATTAGCTATGTACAAATAATTAGTTATCATGGTATTGTATGGTGAATTATGTGTCACTTTATTAACTTGTTGGGACTTAAGAATAAATGATGCTTGAGAATCATATTTAAATTATGAATTATGTTTTTATATAAATTCTCTTTCAAATAGAAAGCATATTAAAATAAAGGAGTATTTTAAAAAAAATATCAAATTATAATATCGAAATTCTCTCAAGATTCATTACTCCTTAAGAGATACGTATAAGATTTCGTATCGAATACATTACTTTTGATGTTTGAGTTGTAACGACATTGCAACTATTTGCATATTATGATATATGTCATACTTTTCGTATTATTCATAGTTGAATTATAATTTATTAATATTTTAGATATATAATTTGTTATAATTTTGTGATTTTTAATATAATTTTTATAATTATTTTTTATTTTATACTATCTTAAAATTCTTGAAATTAGTAAAATTTTAAAGATCCGTGGGACTTACGCCCCATGTCTCAAGACTTATGCCTCGCCTCGTTAGAGGTAAAACTCCTCGCCGAACAGGCAAATGTCTTGAGTTCATATCTCATCGAACACTTCATCAAAAATCTTAATTGTCACATGTTTGACCCATAAAAATTAAAGTAATCAAGCGCGTGAGTAAATACATGTTGAAAATATAGTTAAGTAAATAAAAGTGTATTTCTGTACTACAATTTAAGCTTTAAAATAAAGACAGCTCAGTGCACAATCTCACATTTACGCAGGGCCCGAGAAGGGCCGCACTCTAATGGTATGATGTAGACAGTCTACCCTAATACAAGCATTAGTGGCTACTTCCACGATTCGACCTCGTAACCTATAGGTCACGCGGAGACAACTTTATGTGTCTTGGAGGGACAAAAACTTGCTTGTCCATTAAGTTTATAAGAAATGCTAAAAGAATAATTATTATTTGTTTGGTCCATAAAGAAGCAGAATTAAGCTTACTGTTTCTTATACTTGTCTTCATCTTCATCTTGTTGCTTTACTGTATTGCTCTGCTGATCATCCTCGGCAGCTTCAGTTGATGATGAAGAAATAGACAACGGATTGGGGGTCGTCGGATTATTCACCAACTCTGATGATTCTTGAAATGTGGAAGTTGGAGATGGAATATTAGCCAGTGATTGAGGTGGTGGAGTTTGAAGCAAATCAAAAATGGAAGGAGTAGTAGTATTGAAATCGAGAAGATGAGCACCAAACATGTTATCAAAAATCTGAAGAATCATTTGCAGTTTCACACAACATATCAAAGATGTTTGGTAAAGAAAAGCTAGTTTGAATATATTGTGAAAACATCGGATTTTCCAATGAAGTCTCTGCTTTTAGCTTGTTTTCCTTCTCCATAATATTGGACTAAATTCTTGTTCAAATGTTGGTCTTCTGATTTTCAGCTGTATAGTCTTATTGTTGAAGTGTGAAGAGAACTTTTTTGTTTCTTTTGGGTTACTTTTAGAGTTTTGTGTGTGGGAAAAGAGGTTGGTCCAAGAGAACCAGGGGAAAGTAGTTTTTTACACTTGACCGGAAAATGCCGGTGGTCCAAACTAAATTAAATGTAAACTTTGGCTTATGAAGTAAGTTTAGTAAATTATGAAAATGTATCAGTAGAGAGCAAAAACATAAACCCTTCGTTTCAAAAAAATGATGTAGTTTGACTTGACATAAATTTTAATAATGAATGAAAGAATTTTGAGATATATAGTCTTAAATAAGTCATAATATTTGTGTGACTGTAAAACTTTTAAAATTTGTGGGCTGAACCTATCATAATATTTGTGTGACTGTAAATGCTTCCAATTAAGAAAATATTAAATGATGTCAATCTTTTTGGAAGAGACTAATAAGAAAATAATATCAACCTTTTTGAAACAGAGGGAGGGAGTAATTTTTACCATCGAATTGTGAAATGTTACTTAACAAAAATTACTGCTCATAATGAAGACTATAACGAATGAGTTAAGGTACACGACCTACATCAGGTGGTCGATACCATAGCGGAACCAGACTAAATTTGTCTTCGCATCGAAAGGTCCCATATTAAGGAATAAGGCGCTTTCAAACGACTCCATATTCCAGACTCGAAAACACATGCTCACTATGCACTATAAATAAGTGTGTGTATATATATAAAGAACATGTATTAAATAGTGACTATCTAACACAAAAGTAACCTTTCAAAATCATTTAATATTAACTCATAAATTTGTGTTAAAATAACCAATAAAAAGTTTCTCATTAGTCTAATTAATTTAACCAAGACCAGAAGGCAGAATTAGCAGGTGAGTGTTGAAGGGAAAAGGAGAGAACTGTTAGCAATAATGTGGGGAAGAAGACCACCGCTTGAGCCAAATAGTTGGCGCTTTCTTACGCGTTGTTGTTGACCGGTTACCGGGAAGAGTGTGAACTGGCTTTGCTTACATGTTCGAGGGAAGTTTAAAGGGGACATGTGTGCTCTTAAATCCTTCTACTTTTTTCCACTTTTTTTAATGGAAAATTCTTTCTTGGGGAACAAGAATGTCCTTCCCCATTCTTCAATAATAATAATAATAATAATAATAATAATAATAATAATAATAATAATTTAGATAGAGTTTAATGAAAAGTTTTTATATTAATGATTACAAATAATATTGTAAGTGTTGGTTGAAGCAATGAAAAGAATTGGTAAGGTGTACGTTTTCCTTTAACGAGTCTTGCGCGGTACGAATTTAAATTAGTCAGGATTTTAATACGTGTATCGAACATCGGTTCAGGAAAAAAAAACACGACAAAATCCGTTTTCTCATGTGATTAAGAAATATAATGTGATTAATTATGAGAAAGAAATCTAGATCATAGAAAGCAAAGAGTGAGCGTTCCTCTAGAAAATTGACTTTTAATTTTATTTCACAAAATCGTAAACTATATATGCAAGTTATTTAAATTTTTTTAATAAAAAGAGCAAAGATAAATAAATCCAACAAGATACATTATGTGCTGCAGCTTGCAGCAAAGATTTAACAAGTTTCAACAAACATGCAATAATGTGATTATATAGTGATATTTTGTGATACTTAGGCAAAATTAAGTGACTTTTAAGTTACCAAAATTAATTTGTTAGTTACTTTGATATAATAAAATAAATGTTAATTAACCATCCGTGAAACACACTGGTTGATTTTCTGATACTACTCCCTCCGGTCCACAATAAATGATTTGCCTTGGGCACACCCATTTAGAAAATACTAAATTCTAGAAAAAAAATAGTTAGTGTGACTAAATTAACCTTTAATTAAATGTTACAGCATAATTTAATGTGAGGAGTAAAAGACTTTTTAAGGCTACGTACATAAGGGTAATTTTGGAAAAACAAATTGAATTTTTTCTTAAATATAAATGGACACTTATTTTAGATCAAAATAAAAAGATAAAATTTTGTGGACCGGAGGGAGTATTAAACATTTGTCTTGTTCTCATTTATTGTTTGTTGCCTAATTAACTTTAGCCAATTAAAAGATCTTTAGACATTTATATCAGACCTAATTGTATAATCATGTGACGAAATTGACGAGAGTTTAATTAAGGTGATGCACGAAGAAATCATGTACATAAAATAGTGAATAATAATGTTTAAAAATCAGAATAAATTTAGGCGTGATACACACCTCCAAAACTTTGCTAGGGGAGAAAATGAAAGGATATGTTCAAAAGTACTCACTTTTAACAAACTTAAGGAAACTACTCGGAAGACTATTTCTGAAGTGCCTTTGTCAATAAACGAAATGACTACTCCTAACATTTACTCTCACCACCTACCTGTTTCTTCATATCTGAAACCACCTAAACCACCTGATCCTTCTCCCATTTCTGAAGCAACAACCATCCTATCCCACGACTCCCAATCAAACACAATGATCATTGACCAGCCTACATCTCCTAAACCCTCCACTGGACTGGCACCTAAATCCTATCTCACCTCTTTACTTTCTGACTCTTCTATGTTATCAACCACTCCAGATCAAAATGATAATACAATGGCGGTGGAAGATGAACTGGAAGCACCTACTGATGCTTCTAATTTTATTCCTCTCTCTATGGAAGAAAAGAGCAGAATTTACAAACCATGGCAACATGCAGTAATTGTCAAAGTATATGGACGTAAGATTGAACATCACCTCCTTAGAAATAAAATATATACACTATCGCAACCTACAGAAAATCTCCCTCTTATTGATTTGGGATCGGATTTCTTTCTCCTCAAGTTTCAAAAAGAAGAAAACAAAATTCGGGCACTACAACATGGGCCTTGGTTTATCATGAATCATTTCCTCTCTGTCAGGAAATGGGAACCAAAATTTATGGCATCGGAAATAAATATACGCTATTCTGCAATATGGCTACGTCTTCCGGAATTACCTACTGAATTTTATGATTTCAACATTCTTCAACAGGTGGGTAATAAGATTGGTAAGTTGTTATCAATGGACAATTGTACTTTAGCTACTACACGGGGTCGATATGCACGTTTATGTGTGGAAGTAGAATTAGATCAACCTTTAAAATCTCATGTTTATATTGGTAAGCATAAACAAAACATCCTGTATGAAGGATTAAATATGCTATGCCTCAAATGTGGTCGAATGGGGCATAACCAAAGGGTCTGTCATTACCAGGACCCCCATGTTTCTCCACCTGACCCTTCTACTCTAGATAATCCTACACTTACTTCTAACACCATCCCAAATTCTTCGCTAAATGAGTGGAAGACAGTACAGTTCACCAGGAAAATTTTTTTTACCAAATCCAATGTCTAACTCGAACACTACAGCTAGGAAGAATCAATTACTTAGCGGTAAGCATGGCACTGGTACTCTAAATCCTCCAACTATTCCGTTTGAGCATTTAACCATTCAAACAATTAATTCTCTCCCAACCACTTCATCAAATCATAACCCTTCTTCTATTCCTACAAATAATCCTTTTAATGCATTGAATGCTCAAACAATACCTGAAACACCTTTTTTACAAGCAAAAACACCTAGTTTGACTCTTCTACAAACCACTCAAGTACTTGGACAACCGGTCCAATCACTTCATAGCCCTCATTCAACGCCTTCCATTAACCATGCAAATGGCCACGTCAAAACCCTTCACATGCAAACCCTTTCCCCTGCAACAACACATCCACCTTCCATGCAAGCCCAAGGGCTAGATACATCCACCACACCCACACCTACTCCAACATCATCATCCTTCCCTAACCCTAATTTCACAAACCCCATGCATCTAGGCCATGATTATACCCACACTTCCTCACTAAATACTCACTCTTTTCCACCACATCAATCAATCCAACCGCCCACTTTACCCACTGTAACTCTTTCAACTCCCCTCCTTGCAAAGCCGGCCTCACCACTCTCTTCCAATTCACAAACAAATTATATAGGCACACACTCTCCTACTAGTCCTACCTCACAAAATGTTCACTCCCAATCTCAACTATCTCAGGAGACACCAAACACCACAGAGCCAGTCACACCGGCTGCTCCACCATCAAACACACCACTCCGCTCCTCCCCCTCACTTGGTCATGGAACCAAACTCAATAATCTACACTGCCCAGACCCCGCACTCACCAACACACTTTGCTTCATGATTGGAGGCAGGGCTACAGAATCATGCTCTCACGTGTACAATGGAGGTGAATCATCAGGAGGTGACGATATTGATAAATCATCCACGGAATTTGACGCAGATAGTGCTGGAGGGGATGCAACTGGGCATGGAGATATACGGCAGGTACCACTGGGCAATGACTCAAGCTCCCCACATGAGCCCTTATCAACAACCACCACTTCCAACTCCCTCGTGGGATCCCCAATATCTTCACCCTGACATTCTCCATATGCCTTTCTACCCATCTCCCAATACCACAACTCCATGGATTCAACCGTACTGGCACCCCCCCCACCTCCAACCCCAGTACCTTCTCCCAATCCCTCACCCCCACACAGTCCACCTCCGGAAGAACAAAACGACAATCTTCAAGAGAAACTAGAAGCAGCCATCGTCTACAACAGAGAAACTCGCCCGGTGCATACTTTTCTAGACGGGATAAAAATCTTTGTGCAGAAGGAGGAATACGAAAGAAAGATTTATGTCAGGTGTCCTCAAAATCTTCGAACAACCTCCTTTCGTCTAAGACCAACGACCAATCCAGAAGTCGGGAAATATGCAATGCTTCTAATGCCCGCATTCCTCCTCCAAACAAGCCAGATAAATACTTAAAGAGGTCCAAGGCGCAGTTTACAATTTGATTACACGGATAGTCATATGAATTTTGTTATTTGGAATTGCAGGGGTGTTCTTTCAGACGACTTTCGAAGGAATTTCAGATCTTTGTTGGACTATAACAGGCCAGGCCTTGTTGTCCTATTAGAGACTCACAGTGCCAGTCACCAAAGCATTAAAGAAGACTTCAACTTCTCAGATATGATCGAGGTACCAGCCATAAGTCAATCAGGTGGGACAGTCATTTTATGGACAGCAGAGTTGCATGTGGAAGATGTTGCTTCGACTGGGCAGGAGATTCATATCCAGGTACTCCCCAACCCCTTTACTTTTCTAATTTTGGCTATTTATGCAAACCCTAGATTGACAAATAGGCAGTTATTATGGGATAATCTAATGTGCATCTATGATTCGTATAAAGGACCTTGGGTGATGGGGGTGATTTTAATGACATTCTAGAGGCTAATGATAAGTTTGGTGGACTACCTATCAATAATACTAGGGCTAATAATTTTCTTCGTTGCATAAATCACTGCAAATTGGCAGATTTAGGGTATAAAGGGAGTAGATACACGTGGACAAATGGTAGACATACTAGTAGTAATATACTGGAAAGAATTGATCGTATTTTTGCTAACTTTGATTTAATTAGTCATTTTCCAGACATGTTTGTCACTCATCTTCCTAGACTTCATTCTGACCACTGCCCGTTAAAACTAGATTTACAATTATGTTCGTTACCTAGACAAAAGATTTTTTGTTTTGAAACTATTTGGGCATCCCATCCCACTTTCCCCACTTTGATTAATCACATTTGGTTAGAAAATAGTCAATTACTTCCTGCAATTGACCAGTTCACTACTCAAGTGCAAGAATGGAATGTTTCTACTTTTGGGAATATTTTCAAAAGAAGGAAAAAATTACTAGCTCGCATCAGTGGTATTCAATCTTCAGTCCATTACCCTACCAGTCAATTTTTGCATAACTTGGAAACAACTCTTATTGCTGACTTTAATAATATTCTGAAACTAGAACAAGATTTTTGGAAACTTAAGTCAAGGATTGACTGGTTAAATAATGGCGATGCTAACACGAAGTTTTTTCACTTATCCACTATAAATAGACGACGTTTTAACCGCATTACAGCCCTTCAGGACCAGGGGGGAAATTGGATATTACATCCTATCACAATTCGAAATAATATTATGCACTATTATCACGACCTTTTTCACACTCAGGAAGTTAGTTCCTCTCTTACAAATTACATCCTCCCTACAAATGTCCTAACAAGTGAGGAACAACTTTCTTTAACTTTGCCCTTACAAGACTGGGAGATTAAAAAATCTTTACAGTCTTTTAAACCTCTTAAGGCATCCGGTCCAGATGGACTTCATCCTTTCTTTTATCAGCAATATTGGGATACTATTGGTCTTTCTGTGAAATCCTTCTGTCATACTGTGTTCAATAATCATCAAATGGATCCTGCTATTAACAAGACTTTTGTTTGTTTAATTCCTAAAAGTAAGCAAGCTTCTACAATTTACCAATATAGACCTATTAGTCTTTGTAATACGATTCACAAAGTCATCACAAAGATCATTGTTAACAGACTGAAACCTTTACTAGATCATCTAATAAGTCCAACTCAATCTAGTTTTCTTAAAAATCGATGGGCTGCGGACAATGCTATTATAGTGCAAGAAACCCTAACTAGATTCCGAAATAAAAAAGGGAATAATGGTCACATGCTTTTAAAACTGGACCTTGAAAAAGCCTTTGATAAATTGGAGTGGTCATTCATACATCATTCTCTTTGTGCCCTAAATTTCCCCCAACCATTCATCCAACTGATTATGTCTTGCATAACGACTACTAGTATTTCAATTTTGATTAATGGAAATCCCACTGAATATTTCCACCCCTCTAGGGGGATAAGACAGGGTGACCCTCTATCACCTTATTTGTTTATTATGTGTCTAGAATGCTTTCTCGAAGAATAAATGCATCCGTGGATTATTGTAAATGGTCACCAATCTCCATTAGTTGTAAGGGACCTCAATTATCACATCTTTTTTTGCTGATGATATTATTCTAACTTCAAAGATCACTACTATTTCTTGTCAAACTATAGTTGGTACCCTGGCTGACTTCACTAGTGCTTCAGGACAAACAATTAACTTTGATAAGTCCAAAATTTTCTTCTCCAACAACTGCTTTACCCACAGTAAAAATACTATCCTTCATACTTTCCACATGAAGGAGGGTAATCAGTTTGGTAAATATTTAGGGTTTTCCATCTTTACTAAGAAACCTACTAAAAATGATTATCAATTCTTAATCGATAATTTTGGTAATAAGTTAGCGGGATGGAAAACTAATTTCTTAACAAAAGCAGGATGAACTACTTTAATCCGTTCTACTTTAAATTCTCTTCCCAACCATGTTATGCAATATATTACCTTACCATCTTACATAATTGCTTCTCTCAATAGGCACCAACAAAATTTTCTCTGGGGGACCACTAATACTAAAAAGAAATTACATCTTATCAATTGGAAAACTATCACACAACCTTTGACTGAGGGGGGGCTAGGTATACAAAATTTTTCCCTAAAAAATAAGGCTCTACACGCTAGTCTAGCATGGAGACTCTTTCACAACCCTATTCAGTTATGGGCACAAGTACTGCTGAGGGCCTATGTAAAACCATTCCATCTACAACGGCATAATAGTTCCTCCACTTGGAAGAATATTATGCAAGGATGGGCTTCATGTAAGATGGGTTTCAAATGGAATCTAGCCTCAGGCAAATTTGTTAAATTCTGGACTGATCCCTGGATTGATCATAATAATAGCCTTCGTACTTGTATCGCTGGACCTCTTCCACGGTTAGAGGAAGGTAAAACTGTGTCAAAATATTATTATAACCATCATTGGCATCTAGATCAACTTCCTTTTATATTACCTAATAATATACAGGGTCTAATCCATAATATTTATATGGCAATTCAACCATCCACTTCTGATCATCTCTACTGGAACCTTACATCCACAGGTTTGTTTTCTGTTAAATCCATGTATACTTCTTTGTCACTCAATTCGAATGTCTCAACAGATCATACAGACAGTTACAAATGGATTTGGCAGTTAAATGTTCTACCAAAAATATCCTACTTTATTTGGTTAGTCTGTCATGATAGGCTACCAACTGCGTCTTATCCTTATAGGTTAGGTATTATTGATTCTGCTACTTGTTCTCAATGCACATTAGGTCCTGAAACTGTGCAACATATTTTGCTTCAATGCCCCCTAGCAAAATGTATTTGGACTAAACTTCAGACTACTATTGATGTACACTCCTTGCAATCATTTAATAATAATCTTATGCTATTTAAAGTTTTCATTCATCAAAAACTACCTCATAGCTATCAACAAATCCCTAATACCACCTTAATTCCTTTTATTCTGTGGGAGCTATGGCTACTTCGTAATAAATAGACATTTGAAAAGAGAAAGTTAGGCTTAGAGCTAAGTATCATTTACAAAAAAGCTGCTGAATTTTACTACCTTACAAACCCCAGATGCCTGGCTAAGCCTTCCTTAACACTGTATATTAAATGGCATCCTCCAAATGCCCAAACTTACAAACTTAACATAGATGGCTCCTGTTCCATTAACAACTTTAAGTGTGGTATAGGAGGTGTTATTCGCAACTTCAAAGGCCAGTGGATCCTGGGTTTTGCAGGGGCAACAATACGTGGATCAGCAATCCAAACTGAACTGTTAGCTTTGCTCAAAGGATTGCTTATTGCCCTACAACTGAATTTACGACCAATTGTCATTGAAACAGATGCACAGGCTGTGTTGAATTTGTTATCATCCCCTGAACCACAATATACTAATATCCTAAATGATTGCAGGTGGCTCCTCCTACAACTGGATAGACCAACCATCTCAAGTGTGTATCGAGAGCAGAACTGTGTTGCGGACAATCTAGCAAAGTATGGAGCTCAGCAAGAACAAGGTTTCTGTATAATGTACAAACAACCACCACCTTTTGTGACATCTTCCTACCATCATGACCAGCAAGGACTACTCCGTACAAGGCTGGTTAAATCGGCAGTCAGTGAAGTTAGTAATAGTAGTATTAGGTTATCTTCTGTAAATAGTAATGCTATGGACGTGTTAAGTACTAATAGGTTTCCTGCTAGGGAAACCTCTACAATAGAGTGTGTTTCGACATACGTAAATCTGATGCCTCTTGTGCATCACCTTAACTGCTCTATAAGAGCTTGATCTATATATATATATATATATATATATATATATATATATATATATATATATAT
>NW_017673785.1:114563-120321 GCF_001879085.1 Nicotiana attenuata
CCAAAAAAAAAAAAAAGAAAGGATATGTTCAGCGTCATCATAGCTTTTTTTTTCTATCTAGCTAGGTAGAAATGACACGAGATTGTCACTTTAAAGAGCTGCAATTTAGAAATTAGTTAGTACTTCCTGTATTCTAAAACAAATAGTTTTATAATTTATAAAACTAATATAAGGTTTAAGTGTGGGGAGGTGAGTTTTGTTGTTACATTACCCATGTTTTAACTGCTTTTTGTTGCTATTTGATATTGAAAATGCCCAACATGGTTTAATTATTGGTTTTATGACTAATTGAGTTGTGTGTGATGATTTAGGGTGTTTGGAGAACAAAAGTATGAAGAAAAGATGCTCCAACTAGAGGAGAAGAGGGTGGATGCGTAGCATCCAACCTTGGAAAGAAGGTTACTTGATGCACCCTTAGCAGTGAAGTCGGCCCAAAGCATCCCCATAACATTCGCATCACATGTGAAGCTGAGAAGCGGAGGATGAGGTGGATGCGAAGCATCAATTTCTGAAGCTGAGTCGGACTAGGAATAGGAGAACTTTGGCCCACGACTTTTGTATGCAATATATATGCCAAAAATACCTTTTTTAGGTCATCTAACATATTGGGAAGCGAGAAAAAGCCACGACAAAGCTTGGGAACCACAGAATTAGTCTTGAGTTCTTACTTTTTCCTTCTTTTAAAATACTGCGCTACACCATACTGTGGGACTGTAGGAAAAGGACACTGTCTATTTCTGAGACATTACAGGAGTAGCCAACCAAATCCTTCACAATCCGCCGTGCACTGCCATTAGAACTCTTAAAAGTTCTCTCTCTTCAATCAACAACCAAAAATTTCACTTCAACCACAGCATTTTTACCTACAAATTTCACAATCTTAGCACATCACGTTTGGCATACACTCACATTAGGTCTCGGTACGAAGAAATCCAAAGTCGTTTTATTCGTTTTTGAATCTGAAAACATGAAGATTGGTATAGACCGTGTTTGGCCAATGGAAATTCCGTTAGGGGAAGTGAATAAGAAGTTGATTAGAGGGTTAAATGGTTGTGAAATGGCGAGGTTAAGTTCAGAAAAGGATGTACTACTTTTTATGTTTATGCTGTTAGAAGAATTGGGAATTTAGGGTTTAATTGCGCTGAAGATCTGAGATTGATTTTGCAATCAGTTGTTGAACTTAAAGATTTCTTAAAGATTTAGGGTCTATCTCTGAGACATTACAGTATGGCATAGCGCAGTATTTTAAAGCGCTATGCGTTTTATACCGCGCTATACTTTAACGGCCAAAATACCGTTAAACTATAGCGCGGTATAAAACCACGTTATATATAGAATGCTCACTCTTTTTTTTTTACACATATTCATGTCACACTTGTCCAAAAAAACCACAATTGGGTTCCGGACTCCTCCATAATCTGCAACGAGTAAGATTTTATATTATTCATTTATTCATCACATTCTTTTGTTTTATTAACATTCTCAAGGAGTTTTTCTTTCCTTTTTGTCATATTGGTTTCCTTTATTTAATTGTTCTCCAAAATTACTTAATAGGGAACATAATTCTGGAACATTATAAGAACAAATGAAAACTATTTGTAGAATGCAAAATGTAAAAAATAAAGATTTATATCGGTTATTTTCTGATATTTTTAATAAAATTATTTCCTTATTTTCTCGTTTATACTTTCTTTCCCTTTCATTTGTTTTTATTTTTTGTAAACTTTTACCTTATTTTATTTATATAATAACAACAACAAATACATACCCAGTATTATCCCATATTGTGGGGTCTTGGGAGCGTAGTGTGTACGCAGACTTTACCCCTACCTTGTGAGGATAGAGAGGCTATTTCCAATAGACCCTCGGCTCAGGAAAGCATAAGAACCACATTAANTCATCCTAATGAACCAACGACTGTGACATGTAATGAGACAATGCAACATAAGGATAGTGATTCAGAAGAAGTAGAAGAAGAAGATATTATTCCTGAGGAAATTGTCAGAGAAGTTGAGAATTTTGAGAATAAGTCTTAGTTTGAGTCTGTATATTTCATTTTATTTTATTTTATTGCAGATTTCTTTCAATCGAATCCAAACCAGATGCTCTGCTTCCAGTGTAAGAATTATGACAAATTTACACTTTTTATGAGTGTTATTTTATCAAATTTTCTTTTCTATTTCAGCTGCCTCCAAAAGCAAATATAACACTATTTTCTTATTGATCATTTTCAAAACATAACATATTTTATAAATTTGAGAATGCTTTTTAATTTAAGTTTCTCATTTGTCTTTAATGAGAAGTTATTATAGCCATAATTTTTATACGTTTATACCACAAGTTTCAAATCTTATTGCTATACAAATTTTATAGTATATCGAGTATTATAAAATTTAAAAGACAAATGTTATAGTCGTCTACCCAACCGTTTAAAGTAAATATAACTGGTGGATGTATAATATGTTGGAAAAATTGGATGATTATGGAGAATAAAAGATTTAGCTTGANACTGTCCTTAAGGATATTTCGCCCACACCGAGACGAATAATATTAGGCGTATCCCCCAGGATTCAACAAGCTCTTCTAGTATAACTAGGAGCAGAAACAACAAAGATTTATGAGAAGAAAACCCAGCACAAAAGAAAAGGGAAGAAAAGTTTTAACTTTTTTCACACCCTTTATAAGATGAAAACACAGAAATATATATAGTCCAAAAACAAATGGACTTTGTGATAGGTAACGTCTCAGCCATAATGGTTTTTTTTAAAGTAGAATGACTGTTACAAATGTTTTCATTAGAAGATTGAAAACGTTTTGAAACATTAAAACAATTAAGACTAAATAGGCAGTTACTATTTAGTCAAAATAACGTTCAACATTGAAAAATCATTAAAGCTTTCCTAACAAAACATTAAAGTCATTTAAGGCTATACAATGACAACTTCAAACCTCACAGATATAGGTAGTCAAAATTAGTTTTATTATTTTCAAATCGTATTGTACAATCTGTTACAAACAATAAGAGCAAGTTGTATAATAAAAAGCAATTAATATTATATCAAGGAATGAACATAGACATTAATTTGAATATTTCTTTTTGAGATATTAAAAATATTATTTTTCCTATCAATCCCCCACATATCTCAAAAAGAATAAAAATAAATATAGTGAACTAAAATTTTTTTCTTGGTTTTCACAATTGAGTATAATGCGATGAATCTGATGTCTCTTGGACTATGAACCGGACCTAGATAAAATAAGATTAAACTTACAGAATAATTGGTGAAGTTTAGAACTTCTATGAACCAAGAATTCTTTTGTAAGTTTAGTGTCTTATCTATCACATTATACTCTCACACACTTTGTTGTTACCGCTGTTTTGCGCAAATAGGCCATGCGCGCGCCCGGTTTTCATGAGTGCTCTAGAAATTTCGCCACAAATTTCATAAGAGCGGCCCCATTCCACACTCATATAGGTCCATCCATCAAGTGTATTCTGCAGCATAATACACCCCCTATCAAAGGCTATGGTTTATTAGATTAAGAGTTTAATAACTCAACCTTCCATTCCTTGCAGTTTTGCACTATATATAGACACACACCATAGGAAGGGACATAATTTAATAGTGCACATTTGATCAACTAATGACTTGTTATTACCCATATGAACCTACTTCATGAGATCTCCAATCACATAGGTTGGGTTACCATCATTGTTGGTCTAACTCAAATTGGCAAAAGTCCCATTCCGCTTGATGTTTCAGATATTAATTTTCTTCCCAAAGGTTTAGTCAAAGGATCGGCCAAATTCACTTCTGACTACACATAATCTATGGAAATAATTCCATCTCTCAGCAGCTGCTTTATCACATTATGTCTCAATCGGATATGTCTACTTTTTCCACTAAATGACTTATTTTTGGCAATGGCTATTGAAGCTTGGCAATCACAATGCATCGACACAGAAGGTGTCGGTTTAATTCCTAGTGGAATACTCGCCAAAAGGTTCTTTAACCACTCGGCCTCATTGCCAGCCAATTCCAATGCCACAAACTCAGATTCCATGGTAGATCTAGCTATTATTGTTTGTTTAGCTGATTTCCATGCCACAGCACCCCCACCGAGGGTGAACACATAACCACTAGTGGATTTTATCTCATCTAAATCAGAGATCCAGTTAGCATCACTGTATCCTTCTAGTACAGTGAGAAATCCACTATATTTAATACCATAGTTCATGGTACCTCTCAAATATTTCATTACTCTTACTAATGCAATCCAATGATCATGATTCGGATTTTGAGTATATCTACTCAATCTACACACAATATATGCAATATCAGGTCTAGTGAAATTCATCAAATGCATTAGGCTACCAATAACTTAAGCATATTTATTTTGATCTACAGGATCTCCATTAATCTTTTTTAATTGACTACTAGCATCATAAGGAGTGCTTACAGGTACCACATCAAAATTATCAAATTTTTTAAGAATTCTTTCAACATAATGTTCTTGAGTCAACATTAAACTATTGCCATCTCTTATAATTTTCATGCCTAAAATAACACTAGCTTCTCCCATGTCTTTTATCTCAAAATTAGAAGACAAGAAAAATTTGGTTTTATGTACCAAATCAAGGCTAGAACTAAAAATAAGCATGTCATCCACATAAAGGCAAATAATAATACATGTACCATCTACACATTTTGTATAAACACATTTATCTACTTCAATTGATGAAAAACCATCACTAATCAATACTTGATCAAATTTTTCATGCCACTGTTTAGGCGCTTGTTTTAGACCATATAAAGATTTTAGCAATTTACGCACTTTATTTTCTTGGCCAGACACTATACAACCTTCAGGTTGCTCCATGTAAATTTCCTCTTCCAAATCACCATTTAGAAATGCAGTTTTAACATCCATTTGGTGAATAAAAAGTTTATAAATAGAAGCCAAGGCAAGTAAAACACGAATTGAGGAAATTCTAGTTACAGGAGCATAAGTATCAAAATAATTAATATTTTGCTTTTAGGTAAAACCTTTTGCAACAAGTCTAGCTTTGTATTTATCAATGGAACCATCCGGATTGAGTTTCTTCTTGAAAATTCATTTACAACCAATGGGTTTAGCTCCCGGAGGTAAATCAACTAAAATCCAAGTTTTATTTTGTAAAATTGAATTTAATTCTACATCAATAGCTTCTTTCCAAAATGAGGCATCATACGAAAAAATAGCTTCAGAATATGTTAAAGGATCATTATCCACATGATAAGTATAAAAATTATTACCAAAAGATTCTTCTTTCCTTGGTCTTTTGCTTCTTCTTAAATCTTCACTTTCAAAATTATTATGAATAATTGGAACATGTGAAATATTATCACTTGGAATAATAGGAGCATCAGAAACTTTCACAAATTTTAAAGGAAAAATATTTTCAAAAAATTCAGCATTTTTTGTTTCAACAACAGTATTATTTTCAAGTACATCACTTTTGACTACTAAAAATCTGTATGCTGCACTGCTTTCAGCATACCCAATAAACATACAATCAGATGTTTTAGATCCTATTTTTCTTTTCTTAGGATCAGGCAACATAACTTTAGCAAGGCACCCCCACACTTTCAAATATTTCAAATTAGGTGGATACCTCTTCCACAACTCATAAGGAGTTTTACCTGTTTCCTTATAAGGAATTCTATTTTGTAAATGACAAGCAGATAAAATGGCTTCACCCCAAAGATTATCCGGA
>NW_017673786.1:0-820 GCF_001879085.1 Nicotiana attenuata
AAAGTGGGATGCAAAAATGGATAATGGATCCTCAGATCTAACAAACAGAAAGTGAATAATATATGTTGAGTTCTGTAGTCAGTGAGTAAGACAATAGTTGTATATTCTTCTTTTTCACCTCTTTACAAAAGTGTTCTTCTCATCAAAGGTCAAGATGCCCTTTTTGTTCTCTATCTCTTCCTATTTATAAGGGATATTTCCCAGAAATCCTAAAAAGTACAAAATAAGGAATATCCAAAGGAATATTCCTTGTGTCCATACTTTTTGTTCTCTATCTCTTCCTATTTATAAGGGATATTTCCCAGAAATCCTAAAAAGTACAAAATAAGGAATATCCAAAGGAATATTCCTTGTGTCCATATCTGAACCTATCCTACCCTTATTTCTTCACTTCAGCTGCCCATCCTTGGCATCAGTGATAACTAGGGATTTTGCTATGTTTTATACTCTTCTTGCTTATGCTTTTGGTTATAAATTATTACAAAATAGTCCCAAAAGGCTCATAAGTATGCTTGATTGCAGGTTTGATCGACAAAATGACGAAATGTCAAGGATCGGCTCAAAAGGGAGTGAAACCTGCTCAAGTATCAAAGACAAGGCAAACTGAAGATAAAAAGGCCTAGTGCGGCCGCATTCGACTTTGTGCGGTCCGCACTAGGTAGATTCAGAGAGTTGGCATTTACAAGCTTCAGGCAATGCGGCCGCTGTCAAGTTGTGCGGTCCGCGGGGTCGGAGAGTTCAGAGAGTTGAAATTGCCAGATTCCAAGCCTTTGCGGTCCGCGGTCGTCTTTGTGCGGACCGCGCTAGCTGCCTCCGCGGC
>NW_017673786.1:4093-29695 GCF_001879085.1 Nicotiana attenuata
GCGGTCCGCACTAGGTCCTCTTTTCCTCAACTTGCTTAGTCTTTGACACTTGAGCAGGTTTCACTCCTTTTTGAGCCGATATTTGACATTCGTCGCTTTGTCGATCAAACCTGCAATCAAGTACAACTTGTGAGCATTTTGGGACTATTTTGTAGCAATTTTTAACCAAAGCATAGGCATGTAGGGGCATAAAACACGTTAAGATCCTAACTTATCAACTCCCCCAAACTTAAGCCTTTGCTTGTTCTCAAGAAAACAAAATAAGACCTACCCCTTAAAAGAAAATCCAAGTAATTTCAGCCATCCTAAGGCAACCTCAACAAGCATCAATTGGGACTAACAATTTCCCTCAATACGAATGCATCATTAACACATTTAAACTTTTGAATAACAATGGATCAAGTGTGTCACAAGAGCATCAAGAGTTGACACATTTCATCAAAGAGCTTATCTCAATTACTTTGGTCATTGTGGAACCCAAACTCACACATCTTCAACTCTCCCTAAGCGAACCTCACCTTTTAGAGTATTAACACACAAACCAAGGTTAATGGGGTTTCACTCATCTCTCTCAAGAAGAAGGTCACAAGTCCGGCTCTAGGTACCATATGCTTGCCCCTTATGTAAGTATCCACTAATGTAGGTTTCCTTCAACTCAAGATCCTATAGGGCTTTTGTGGAGTAATTATGAAGGCTTTTGGGTAAGGGTAGGACATGTTTTTATTCAAGTGGGTTCAATCTTCCCTTAAGCACTTCTTTTGATTCATTATGGCACAACTCTCTTGACTCTTTTGAGTATTTCACTTCTTTACAAGGGGTTAGAGAGACACATTGTCACTCTTTCTTATGCAATTCAAAACATATCTCCTTTTTCTACTTTTTCCACACCTTTTTCACTTTTGTTTTCCTTGAATCCCTTTTTATTCTTGTTCACTTTGGACTTTCTTTTTGTCTTTTTCTTTTCTTGCTTTTTCATTGCCTCCTTTTTTTCTTTTGCTTTTGTACCTTTCTACCACTTTTGTTTCCTTTCTTGTCTCTCCCCCCAGACTTAGACATTTGCCATTACTCAAGGGAAGAATTGGGTGCCAAGAGAGGGTAATCATTTAGAACGGGTATAGGCTTGTAGCATTGGTTCTTGAAAGAAAAGGTTTAAGGCTCAAAAGGGTTAACTAGGGATCCGCTTTTTGGTAGGCTATGAAATTGTTCAACTTAATATTCGGATCAAGGAGAGCCTATAATCACTTCTCAAGTCAAATTTCACCTACGATTTCGCCTCAACAAACATTCAGGGCAAGTTCTAGACCATTGGCTCGGGACTTGGACTCACAATTCAATTCCTCACCACACACGCTAGGGGATTGCTAAAGACGTCGAGTCAAGGGCCCACAACGACCTTAGTTACGATTCAAACACACAATGGTCCGAAAAGACCACATGATGATTGTTTGGTCAACGCAAGAGTCTCAAGGCCACGACTTTCACCATCCTAAACACAATATTATGTCTTTGACCATGGGATCAAAGGCAAATGTGTTAGGCCCAAGTGAAGCTTTGCTTGAGGTACCCTCAACTAAAACTATCAAAAACAAAAGAAAAATCAAAGAAACAGACTCAACCCTTAAGAAGGTAGTCACTCCATCCATCATCGGGAAGAGCCATCCGGTTCACACAAAACTCCACCCTTGGAAAGAACCGTGGCCTTAAGAAAACCAAGGGCTTATTGAAAGCGTCAAAAATAAAACAAGAGGCTACGATCCTAACTATAAAGCTAAAAACGAATTTTTTTTGAAAAAATAGAAAATAGAATGAATATTTACACTAGGGGATTAGAATATACAAACGTGGATGAATATATACAAAATGTAACTTAACTTTATATACAAACCAAAATAGAAGATAAAAAGTACTGAATGTAAAGTTATTTACATACCAAATAGAAAATCAACCAAAAGGGATAAAAACTGAGTCAAATATGTACAGTCATCCAGATAGTCAACAAAAAAGTAGGGCGCACCCCCACGAATAAGAGCTGGCTCCCCAATGCCAACTACGAAAATAAGCATAAAAAACAAATCAGAAGAAAGGATATAGGGGCTCCCTAAGCCAGGTCCGTCTGCATGGGGTCATCTGTGGTCCCCAAGTCCTCCGTATGTGCGGGCGCCTCAGACTGGCTCCCGGCCTCTTGCTGCTCAACTGCTGGGACTGGAACCTGCTCCTGGACCGGCTGTATGACAGGTGCATCCTCAGGCAAAGTGGAAGAGGCCTCCTGTGGGACTGCCACCTCAATAACTGCATCCGTTGTGCTGGGGAGCTTCCTCTTCTTCCTAGGCTGCCTGGGTACCTGCTCCTGCTCTGGCTGTGGCACTGGTGCTGCTGCTGGAGGGGCTGGATCCCCAAATAACAAGTCTAATGGCATCTGATCTGCCAATAGCTTGTCCACATCTTTCCGCAGCTCTTTCACAGACTCTTTTGAAGCCCGTGACCTCCGCATTTTCTGTGCTCCTTGGCAAGCTCCTTCAAAGCCTTGCCATGTGACTCCACTGCTGCAGATAGGGTAGCCTGAGTCTTCAAAATCTTTTCCTGGTTCTCCAGGAGCTTCTTCAAAGTATCCTCAATGGACTGAGGAATCTGAGCTGGCTGAGGTGCTACCTGGGCCTGAATAGTAGAAGACAAAGTGGACAACTTGGATGTCGCAGCTGACATCCAATTGTTCAGGCTAGCCAAAGTCAGGCTCAACTGATGGGCAGTGAAGGGATGAGTCCTGGAAGATGGCACTCCCGGGCCAGCTGAAGTACTGGGACCAGTACAAGAACTGGGGCCAGCAGTAGAAGAAGGTCCTGAAGGCAAGTCCTCAACTGTAGTGGCAGCAGGTATGGTGGAAGGCTCGGTAGAAGGATCTACCGCAACTGGCTCCTCAGACTGGCCAGTAGGGGCAGAGGAAGGTGGCTTGTACTTCTTGGATTTAGGGTTGTCCGGACCCTACATACTGTACCAAGAATAGGGGGCGACAGGCTTGGTCTTGACATCATATCTCCTCTTCTCCACCTCCAGGTCCCGGAAATACATTAATAGGGTGTTGGGAAAAGGATAATTCCTGTCATGCTCTTGCCCTACCGCAGAAATCACACGGGACATCATGTTGCCCACGTTGATACGGTACCCGGCCATAATAGATGCAACCAGAACTGCTCGAGTAAGTGGAATGGTCTGATCATGAGTGGAAGGGTCAAGCCGACTGCATACAAATGTCAACCACCCTCGAGCCTCAAAGCTGAATGTCTTCCTGAATATTTTCTTCCCTGCTTGCAACCACTCTGGCACAGTACCTGGGATTGCCAAGTACTGGGCCAACCACGGGCGGACTTCCTCACCCATTGCCAACTTCGCCAAATAAAGGGACTCATCTTCATCACGGAACCCCAAATACTCATTTAACGATCTCCCATCAAACAACACAGTTTTGTTTCTAACTTTGGTCACCTTGGTATCCTTGACTATGTGAGCTACATTGGAGTAGAACTCCCTAACCATGTGCTCATTAGCATCGATGTACCTCTCCATGAAGAACTCCCAGCCCCATCTAGTTCTGAACTCTCTCTGCACGTTGGGGTTGTGGGGTAAAAGGTCAGAGTCAATGACACTCCTCTCCGGTATCAACTTCCTCACCGGCCACCACTCCCTAAACTTGTGAAATGCCACTTGACTGACAAATCGATCCTCCCAGACTTTAGGTTTTCTAGATCGTTCAATACCCCCAATCTGAGGCTCACCTCCCTCATCTCTACTTGCACTCTCCCCAGATAATGAAGCTGTGGGGGAGGTGGAGTATTGCCCACTACCGGCTGCGGACTCGTCAGAAGAATTCGAGACTACGATCACTGGTCTTTTGGAAGTGGGTGATGGGGGAGGGGTATCAACTAGGTGGAGGGGGTCAGTTATATGGGTTGGGATTGAATCGGAGGAGATGTCTTTGGAGGGCACATACTCACTCCCCGACGAATGCGAAGCAGCCTTATCAGCAGCTTTGATCAATTTTCGGGTTCTTTTTATGTTTTTCCTAGCCTGGGGAGTGAGTTTTGCAATTCTCTTTCCTTTACCCCCTCAGGAGGAACCACCTCTCCCGGGTTGTTGTGATTGTTTGGCGCCCCGTTGTTTAACCATTGTCAAGTTTATGAAGATTGAGTGCAAATAGTCCAAGCAAGTCAGGAAAGTGGTCTCAAAGAGGGATGAACAGTATACTATAGCTCTGGGTATTCAAAGTGCGAAAAGGGTAAAATGAAACTCTTGGGCCCTATTTATAGAAGAACTGGGGACCCCACACTCACCTACCAGCGCGGCCGCACAAAAATGACCGCGGACCGTGATAGGTTTCAAACTCCGAAGTTTCAGAAGGCAACCTTGCGCGACCGCGTTAAAGTGTACCGCGAACGCGAAGGTCCACCGCTGACCGCACAAACTTGACCGCGACTGCGGTGGAAAACTTCAGAGAGCACTTTATTTTGATCATGCCAGCGCGGACCGCACAAAAGTGCACCGCGGTCCGCACTGGCAAACTTCAGAGACCACCAGATGTTTTTCCTTTGTTTTGCACTGCTTCAACACAATCCCTGCAACATCTCACAAACAATTAGCTCAAAAATCCTAAGCTACAAAGAAAATCAAAGAGAAAGAAAAAGACATGGATTGCCTCCCAAGAAGCGCCTGATTTAACGTCGCGGCACGACGCATGTTACCATCACATCACTTCAAATGAATGAGTGCCACCACGTGGCTGTCATCAAACTTCCCCAAATAATGCTTGACACGATGTCCATTGACCCGGAAAACTTCACCATTCTTGTTCTTGAGATCAAGAGCACCAAACGGAGTCACACATACAACTTCAAATGGCCCACTCCACTTTGACTTGAGCTTTCCCGGAAATAACCTCAACCGGGAGTTGAAAAGAAGAACCATATCACCAACCTTGAATTCCTTTCCCCGAGCATATTTGTCATGAAGATACTTCATCTTGTCCTTATACAAGGACGAGCTGGAGTAGGCATGAAATCTAAACTCATCAAGCTCATTAAGTTGCTCAACACGGAGATTCGCCGCAACATCCCATTCCAGGTTCAACTTTCTCAAGGCCCACATAGCTTTGTGCTCCAATTCCACCGGAAGATGGCAAGCTTTCCCAAACACTAACCGGTACGGGGACATACCAATTGGGGTCTTGTAAGCCGTCCGGTAAGCCCATAAAGCGTCATCCAACTTTTTCGACCAATCGATCCTATTAGCATTTACCGTCTTGGACAAGATACTCTTTATTTCTCGGTTGGACACTTCCACTTGACCACTAGCTTGAGGATGATAGGGGGTGGTCACTTTGTGATTTACTCCATACATAGCAAGTAATGAGTCGAAAGCCTTGTTGCAAAAGTGAGACCCCCCATCACTAATGATAGCACGAGGGGTACCAAACCTTGTGAAGATACTCTTTTTCAAGAATGCCACAACACTTCGGGCTTCATTATTGGGTAAAGCCACGGCTTCCACCCACTTTGAGACATAGTCCACCGCCACGAGAATATAAGTGTTCCCACAAGAGCTTACGAAAGGACCCATGAAATCGATGCTCCAAACATCAAAAATATCCACCTCGAGAATCGTATTGAGAGGCATCTCATCCCGTTTTGAAATTCCGCCGGCCCTTTGGCATGCATCACATCTCTTTACCAAGTCACTAGCATTTTTAAACGGCCAATAGAAACCGCAACTCAAGACCTTTGAAGCGGTCCTCACCCCTCCATGATGGCCACCATAGGGGGAGAAGTGACAAGCCTCCAATATGCTCAATTGTTCACCTTCCGGGACACATCTTCTAATCACACCATCCGTGCAAATTTTAAACAAGTACGGATCATCCCAATAAAAATCCAAACTATCCCATTTGAGTTTCTTCTTTTGGTTGGAAGAGAGCTAACACGGGGTAATTCCGGTCACAATGAAGTTAGCGATGTCCGCGAACCATGGTATGTCACACATTGACACAGAAAGAAGTTGCTCGTCAGGGAATGCATCATTTATCTCAAGGCCGTCACATGGCCTCCCTTCTTCCTCCAACCGGGACAAATGGTCCGCAACTTGGTTCTCACTTCCCTTCCGGTCCACTATTTCTAAGTCAAATTCTTGAAGAAGTAACACCCATATCATCAACCTTACCTTGGAATCCTTCTTGGTCATCAAATACCGAAGGGCGGCATGGTCCGTGTGCACAATCACCTTGGCCCCCATAAGATAGGGCCGAAATTTCTCCATGGCAAATACAATGGCCAAACTCCTTCTCCGTCACCGTGTAATTCCGTTGAGCTTCATTCATAGTCTTACTTGCATAATACACGAGATGGAACATTTTGTTAACCCGTTGACCCAACACCGCCCCCACTGCAACATCATCACACATTAGTTCAAAGGGCAAACTCCAATTAGGTGCAGTTATGATAGGGGTAGTGGTCAACTTGTGCTTTAAAAGTTCAAAGGCCTCCATGCATTTTTCATCAAAAACAAACTTGGCATCCTTTTCTAGCAATTTGCAAAGCGGATTCACAACCTTCGAGAAATCTTTGATAAACCGCCGGTAGAACCCGGCATGCCCAAGAAAACTCCTCACCCCTTTGACAGAAGTAGGGGGAGGAAGCCTTGAAATCACCTCAATTTTTGCCTTATCTACCTCAATCCCATGTTTTGAAATCTTGTGGCCCAACATATACCTTCTTCAACCATAAAATGGCATTTTTCCCAATTCAGAACTAGGTTAGTTTCTTCACAACGAGCCAAGACTCTATCCAAATTCACCAAGCATTCATCAAAAGAGTCACCAACCACACTAAAGTCATCCATAAAGACCTCCAATATGTCCTCCACCATATCGGTGAAAATAGCCATCATGCAACGTTGGAAGGTCGTCGGAGCATTGCACAACCCGAATGGCATCCGGGAGAAAGCAAATGTACCATAGGGGCATGTAAAAGTAGTCTTCTCTTGGTCCTCCGGGGCAATTAAGATTTGATTGTAGCCCGAGTACCCATCCAAGAAACAATAGAATGCTTTCCCCGCAAGACGATCAAGCATTTGATCGAGGAATGGCAAGGGAAAATGATCCTTGCGGGTCAGCTTGTTGAGTTTCCGGTAGTCCATACAAACTCTCCACCCGGTAATGGTTAGAGTGGGAATAAGCTCATTGTTGTCACTGGTCACCACCGTCATCCCTTCTTTCTTTGGCACACATTGGACCGGAGAAGTCCACGAGCTATCGGAGCTTGGATAAACCACACCGGTGTCAAGCCACTTGATAACCTCTTTCTTTACCACTTCTTGCATTGCCTCATTGAGTCTTCTTTGATGTTCAAGGGACGGCCTTGCATCCTCCTCCAAAATGATCTTATGCATGCAAAATGCGGGGCTTATTCCCCTAATGTCTACCAGAGTCCATCCTATTGCCCTTTTTCACCTTTGAAGCACCTCCAAAGTGGCCTCAACCTGCAAGTTAGTAAGGCAAGAAGAAAGAATAACTGGAAGAGTTGAATTAGAGCCCAAAAATTCATACCTGAGGTGTGGAGGAAGTGGCTTCAACTCCAACACTGGTGGCTCCTCAATGGATGGCTTAGTTGGTGGAGTTTTGCGGTTTTCAAGATCCAAAGATAACTTCCTAGGCTCATATGAATATGAACCCATACCATGCAATGCATTCACGCACTCCACTCTACTAGCATCATCATCGACATCCATGTTAAGAAGCACGACCTCAAGAGGATCTTCAACATTTATCATGGAACTTGTGTCATCCACTATCACAGATGTGACAATGTCCACAAGTGAACACACCTCCGTGCTATTGGGTTGTCTCATTGATTTGCAAACATGGAATACCACCTTCTCATCTCCCACTCGGAATGTCAACTCACCTGCTTCAACATCAACCAAAGCCTTCCCCGTAGCTAGGAAAGGTCTTCCAAGAATAATCGGCACTTCAAAGTCCACTTCACAATCCAATATGACAAAGTCGGCCGGCAATATGAATTTGTCCACCCGGACAAGTACGTCATCAATTATACCCAAAGGCCGCTTCATCGACCGGTCCGCCATTTGAAGTCTCATTGAGGTGGGCCTAGGTTTCCCAATTCCCAAAGTCTTGAAGACTGAATAAGGCATCAAATTAATGCTAGCCCCCAAGTCACAAAGGGCCTTAGCAAACTCCGCACTACCGATAGTGCAAGGGATGNCACTCATTCGAATAACCACCACCATTATTGTTGTTGTCAAATTGCTCACCATTACCTTGAGGTTGTTGCTGCCCTCTTTGCCTCCTTTTTAGCATAGAAACACTTTCCATTGCATTGACTTGGCGCGGGTTTTGAACTTGTTGCAATTGCGCCTTCGCCAACTGATTCATTGTTGTTGTAAGCTCGGCAATAGCTTGGCCATGATCATTCAATTCCTTGTGCAAATGGATGACTGTGGGGTCACCTTGGGGTACATTTGCTCGGCTTTGCCATGCCGAAGAGGTATCGGCCATTTCATCAAGTACATCACAAGCTTCTTGGTAAGAGAGTTTCATAAAGTTCCCACCGGCTAATTGGTTCACAATGCACTGATTCGTGGTGTTGATGCCCCTATAAAAAGTCTGCTGGATCATTGCCTCGGTCATGTCGTTATTAGGGCACTCCTTCACCATTGTTCTATATCGTTCCCATATCTCGTGCAAAGGTTCCGTTGGCATTTGCTTGAAAGCTAGAATTTCATCCCGAAGAGCTGCCATATGACTTGGAGAAAAGAACTTGGCAATAAATTTGTCCGCCAATTCATCCCATGTAGTGATAAAATGATTTGGGAGCCTTTCTAACCAATCTAACGCTTTACCCCGAAGAGAAAACGGGAAAAGCCTCAATCTTAACGCATCCTCTGACACGTTTGTTTGTTTGCTGCCCCAGCATGTATCTACGAACCCCTTCAAGTGCTTGTATGCATTTTGATCGGAGGCGCCCGTAAAATAACCTCGTTGCTCGAGCAAGGTCAACATGACATTCGTGATTTGAAAGTTCCCCGCCCGAATTTGGGGAGGAACAATGGCACTCGCGTACCCTTGATTTGGGAGAACTCTTGGGACTGCTCTTGGCGGTGGCGGAGGCGGAGGAGGGTCTGGAATAGGATTGTTGTCATTGGCATGACGGCCTCTACGTGGAACTTGAGATACGGGAACCTCATCATGATCAATATCTTCTACCTCCTCCCCCGCCATGGCATTGCCAATAGGGTCATTAGCATTTAAAGCCATAGTACCCGAATGATCGACACAAACAAAATTAGTAAACAAGAAGGAAAAAGAAGCAAAACACAAAACTAACCAAACAGATAGTCAACACCGTAAGCTCCCCGGCAACGACGCCAAAAAGTTGATCGCTGCCGACTCGACACTACACTAAGGTAGGAAGAGCAGGTCGCAATAGCTTTTACCCAAATAGTGGTTCGGGATCGAATTTCCACAGGGAGCTAGTAGTGGAGTTGTATTATCTGTCTAGACTAGTGATGCGGTTGTGCTTCTAATATCACTTCAAACATCTTTGGTTTTGATTTTTATATCTATTATTATAAGACTAATGTTTAGAACTAAATTATGCTACGGGAATATTGCTAAGTTGTATTTAATATAGAGAAAGGCACTAGGGTCGTGGCATTGCCTAGGTGGCTAATTAACGGGTAGATGCTACTAAGGATAGATTGACATATTTGGGGCTTATGCTATAACCATTGCACAATTGTACCCACTCTCACACCTCTCGGTAGAGAGAGTGATTTTGCCCAATTGACTCTCTCGAGACCAATTGGGTAGGCCAATTAGACCAAACAACTAGGGTTCAAGTAGGGTGATTACTCTCTCGAGATTTAACCCGTTAATTGGGACTACCATTTCTCATGGTTCCATCCCAATTCCTTGTTGGGTCAATTTTGGGGTCATAGACTCTCTTTCTCAAGAAGAGTTAAACCCACCAAGCTAGAATCAGTGTTTGCAACCACCAATCCTTAATTAAAACCTAAAATTAACCGAAATAACAAACACCCAATATCAAGCTAACCTTAGATGGCAACACCCATCAATTACCCACACTAGGGTTGAGCCACAACCCTAGCTAGTGAGTTTAGCTACTCGTGCTAGATACAAAAATTAAAGAAATAGATGAAGAAATGAGCATATTAATTAATTGCTAAGGAGAAACTTCAATAATTAAGAGCAAAAGTGCCAAAAATGGCTAGAATATTAGGTCTCACGAGCTCAGCTGCGTTCAGAACATAAAACTTGACCTAAAAATGGAAAAAGGTCCTATTTATACTGGGCTGGAAAAACTGGACAAAAATACCCTTCGGGGTCAGGGCGGACTGCGCAAACATGACCGCGGCCGCACTGGCTCTTGAACTCTTAGTTTCTTCTTCTCTGAAGTTGAGGACCGCGGACTGCGTGAAAAGGTAGCGCGGCCGCGGTGGAAGTTGGAGCGGCCGCACAAAAATGAACACGGGCCGCTTTGCTTGGAAGTGGTCAAATTTTTGGCTTTCTGAATCTCTGCTCCGCGGACCGCGTAAAAGAGTAGCGCGGCCGCGGAGCCTGACCGCGGACCGCATGAAGATGACCGCGGCCGCGTAGCCTTCCCCTTGAATCTGCCATCCTCTGAACCTCCTAGTGCGGCCGCGTTCACAGTTGTGCAGGCCGCACTAGGTCCTCTTTTCCTCAACTTGCTTAGTCTTTGACACTTGAGCAGGTTTCACTCCTTTTTGAGCCGATATTTGACATTCGTCGCTTTGTCGATCAAACCTGAAATCAAATACAACTTGTGAGCATTTTGGGACTATTTTGTAGCAATTTTTAACCAAAGCATAGGCAAGTAGGGGCATAAAATACGTTAAGATCCTAACTTATCAACTCCCCCAAACTTAAGCCTTTGCTTGTCCTCAAGCAAACAAAATAAGACCTACCCCTTAAAGGAAAATCCAAGTAATTCCAGCCATCCTAAGGCAACCTCAACAAGCATCAATTGGGACTAACAATTGCCCTCAATACGAATGCATCATTAACACATTTAAACTTTTGAAGAACAATGGATCAAGTGTGTCACAAGAGCATCAAGAGTTGACACATTTCATCAAAAAGCTTATCTCAATTACTTTGGTCATTGTGGAACCCAAACTCACACATCCTCAACTCTCCCAAAGCGAACCTCACCTTTTAGAGTGTTAACACACAAACCAAGGTTAATGGAGTTTCACTCATCTCTCTAAAGAAGAGGGTCACAAGTCCAGCTCTAGGTACCATATGCTTGCCCCTTATGTAAGTATCCACTAATGTAGGTTTCCTTCAACTCAAGATCCTATAGGGCTTTTGTGGAGTCATTATGAAGGCTTTTGGGTAAGGGTAGGACATGTTTTTATTCAAGTGGGTTCAATCTTCCCTTAATCACTTCTTTTGATTCATTATGGCACAACTCTCTTGACTCTTTTGAGTATTTCACTTCTTTACAAGGGGTTAGAGAGACACATTGTCACTCTTTCTTATGCAATTCAAAACATTTCTCCTTTTTCTACTTTTTCCACACCTTTTTCACTTTTGTTTTCCTTGAATCCCTTTTTATTCTTGTTCACTTTGGATTTTCTTTTTGTCTTTTTCTTTTCTTGCTTTTTCATTGCCTCCTTTTTTCTTTTGCTTTTGTACCTTTCTACCACTTTTGTTTCCTTTCTTGTCTCTCCCCCAAACTTAGACATTTGCCATTACTCAAGGGAAGAATTGGGTGCCAAGAGAGGGTAATCATTTAGAACGGGTATAGGCTTGTAGCATTGGTTCTTAAAAGAAAAGGTTTAAGTCTCAAAAGGGTTAACTAGGGATCCGCTTTTTGGTAGGCTATGAAATTGTTCAACTTAATATTCGGATCAAGGAGAGCCTATAATCACTTCTCAAGTCAAATTTCACCTACGATTTCGCCTCAACAAACATTCAGGGCAAGTTCTAGACCATTGGCTCGGGACTTGGACTCACAATTCGATTCCTCACCACACACGCTAGGGGATTGCTAAAGAAATAGAGTCGAGGGTCCACAACGACCTTAGTTACGATTCAAGCACACAATGGTCCGAAAAGACCGCATGATGATTGTTTGGTCAATGCAAGAGTCTCAAGGCCACAACTTTCACCATCCTAAACACAACATTATGTCTTTGACCATGGGATCAAAGGCAAATGTGTTAGGCCCAAGTGAAGCGTTGCTTGAGGTACCCTCAACTACAACTATCACAAACAAAAGAAAAATCAAAGAAACGGACTCAACCTTTAAGAAGGTTGTCACTCCATCCATCATCGGGAAGAGCCACCCGATTCACACAATACTCCACCCTTGGAAAGAACCGTGGTCTTAAGAAAACCAAGGGCTTATTGGAAGCGTCAAAAACAAAACAAGAGGCTACGAGCCCAACTATAAAGCTAAAAACGAAAATTTTTTGCGAAAATAGAAAATAGAATGAATATTTACAATAGGGGATTAGAATATACAAACGGGGATGAATATATACAAAATGTAACTTAACTTTATATACAAACAAAAATAGAAGATAAAAAGTACTGAATGTAAAGTTATTTACATACCAAATAGAAAATCAACCAAAAGGGATAAAAACTGAGTCAAATATGTACAGTCATCCAGATAGTCAACAAAAAAGTAGGGCGCACCCCCACGAATAAGAGCTGGCATTGTCCCCAATGCCAACTACCAAAATAAGCATCAATAACAAATCAGAAGAAAGGACAAAGGGGCTCCCTAAGCCAGGTCCGTCTGCATGGGGTCATTTGTGGTCCCCAAGTCCTCCGTATGTGCGGGCGCCTCAGACTGGCTCCCGGCCTCCTGCTGCTCAACTGCTGGGACTGGAACCTGCGCCTGGACCGGCTGTATGACAGGTGCATCCTCAGGCAAAGTGGAAGAGGCCTCCTATGGGACTGCCACCTCAATAACTACATCCGCTGAGCTGGGGAGCTTCATTTTCTTCCTAGGCTGCCTGGGTACCTGCTCCTGCTCTGGCTGTGGCACTGGTGCTGCTGCTGGAGGGGCTGGATCCCCAAATAACAAGTCTAAAGGCATCTGGTCTGCCAATAGCTTGTCCACATCTTTCCGCAGCTCTTTCACAGACTCTTTTGAAGCCCGTGACCTCCGCATCTTTCTGTGCTCCTTGGCAAGCTCCTTCAGAGCCTTGCCATGTGACTCCACTGCTGCAGATAGGGTAGCCTGAGTCTTTCAGAATCTTTTCCCGGTTCTCCAGGAGTTTCTTCAAAGTGTCCTCAATAGACTGAGGAATCAGAGCTGGCTGAGGTGCTGACTGAGCCTGAATAGTGGAAGACAAAGTGGAAAACTTGGATGTCGCAGCTGACATCCAGTTGTTCAGGCTAGCGAAAGTCAGGCTCAACTGATGGGTAGTGAAGGGATGACTCCTGGAATATGGCACTCCCGGGCCAGCTGAAGTACTGGGACCAGCAGAAGAAGAAGGTCCTGAAGGTAAGTCCTCAACTGTAGTGGCAGCAGGTATGGTGGAAGGCTCGGTAGTAGGATCTACCGCAACTGGCTCCTCAGACTGGCCAGTAGGGGCAGAGGAAGGTGGATTGTAGTTCTTGAATTTAGGGTTGTCCGGACCCTGTATACTGTACCAAGAATAGGGGGCCACATGCTTGGTCTTGACATCATATCTCCTCTTCTCCACCTCCAGGTCCCGGAAATACATTAATAGGGTGTTGGGAAAAGGATAATTCCTGTCATGCTCTTGCCCTACCGCAGAAATCACACGGGACATCATGTTGCCCACGTTGATACGGTACCCGGCCATAATAGATGCAACCAGAACTGCTCGAGTAAGTGGAATGGTCTGATCATGAGTGGAAGGGTCAAGCCGACTGCATACAAATGTCAACCACCCTCGAGCCTCAAAGCTGAATGTCTTCCTGAATATTTTCTTCCCTGCTTGCAACCACTCTGGCACAGTACCTGGGATTGCCAAGTACTGGGCCAACCGACGGGCGGACGTNGCTGGAAAAACTGGACAAAAATACCCTGCGGGGTCAGCGCGGACCGCGCAAACATGACCGCGGCCGCACTGGATCTTGAACTCTTGGTTTCTTCTTCTCTGATGTTGAGAACCGCGGACCGCGTGAAAATGTAGCACGGCCGCGGTGGAAGTTGGCGCGGCCGCACAAAAATGAATACGGGTTGCTTTGCTTGGAAGTGGTCAAATTTTTGGCTTTCTGAATCTCTGGTCCGCGGACCGCGTAAAAGAGTAGCGCGGCCGTGGAGCCTGACCGCGGACCGCATGAAGATGACCGCGGCCGCGTAGCCTTCCCCTTGAATCTGCCATCCTCTGAACCTCCTAGTGCGGCCGCGTTCACAGTTGTGCGGTCCGCACTAGGTCCTCTTTTCCTCAACTTGCTTAGTCTTTGACACTTGAGCAGGTTTCACTCCTTTTTGAGCTGATATTTGTCATTCGTCGCTTTGTCGATCAAACCTAAAATCAAGTACAACTTGTGAGCATTTTGGGACTATTTTATAGCAATTTTTAACCAAAGCATAGGCAAGTAGGGGCATAAAACACGTTAAGATTCTAACTTATCACTTACCAACAAGAGAAGGAAAAGAAGGCAACAAAATCAAGGGAATTCCAAACAATTTGATGATGATTGTGAGGGGTTTCAAAATGAGGGCTATGATGAACAAAATGAAGAGGTACAATATGTTAACAACTATCAAGGCAATAGAGGCAACTCTTCAAACCAACAATGGCGACCTCAAGGTAATTGGGACAATCAACAACAAGGCGGTGGTAATTGGAATAGCAACAACCAAGGCGGTAATTGGGGGAACAACAATCAAGGCAACCAAGGGCAGTGGAATGAAAATAACAACAATTGGATCAACAACGGTCAAGGCAATTGGAACAACTATGGAAACCAAGGCAATAAGGGGCAAGGCTTTCAAAGGCCCCCCATGTACCAACAACCGAACAATCCACCCCCGTTCCCTTCTCAAGGATCTAGTTCTTCGGAATGATATGGGAAGAATAGAAATGATGTTCGAACAAATGATGAAGAAGAACCAAGATTCCGATGCTCAATTGGCTTCCCATAATACCTCCATTCGGAATTTAGAGGTGCAATTAGGCCAAATCTCTCAATCGTTGAATACTCGCCCAAAGGGTGCTCTACCATGTGATACGGTAGTGAACCCTAAGGGTGGGAACAATCATATGATGGCGGTTACAACAAGAAGCGGGAGAGGCGGTGATGTGCATGCCTCGAAAGATAAGCAAGTTGTGGATGATGATGTTGAGTTGCAAGAAAATGATATTCCTTTGGTAGTTGAAGATGTGGTAGAGAATGATGTGAACAATGATGTGAGGATTGACATTGATGAGGCCGAGGTGGAAACTCAAGAGGCCGTGAACCCGTCTACGGAGCACATAATTGACATGCCGGAGCCGGTGGTGCCAAAAGCCAAGGCACCTTTGCCTAGACCAACTCCGCCTTATCCTCAAAGGCTAGCCAAGCAGAAAAGTGACAACCAATTCCGAAAGTTCATTGACATGATGAAGAGTTTATCCATCAATGTGCCTTTGGTGGAGGCTTTGGAGCAAATGCCTGGGTATGCGAAATTCATGAAAGAATTGGTTACAAAGAAGCGTTCCATGGATTGTGAAACAATAAAGATAACTCACCAAGTCAATGCGATAGTACATTCAATGGCCTCGAAATTATAGGATCCCGGTGCTTTCACTATCCCTTGCACCATTAGTAGTGCAGACTTTGCCAAAGCTTTATGTGATCTTGGGGCAAGCATCAATCTAATGCCCTTCTCAGTTTTCAAGACTCTAGGTATTGGGACCTCATAGTCCACCTCACAGTCCAAAATCACAAAGTCCGCTGGCAAGATAAATTTGTCCACCCGGACAAGAACATCATCTACTATACCCAGAGGACGCTTCATTGATCTATCTGCCATCTGTAATCTCATGGAAGTTGGCCTTGGTGGCCCAATACCTAGAGTGATGCTTGTTGAGGATACTTTAGGACAGCTGAAAATACTTGCATTTTCCTTTAAGGGGTGGATCTTATTTTGTTTGCTTGAGGAAAAGCAAAAACTTAAGTTTGGGGGAGTTGATAACTAGGGATTTTGCCATGTTTTATACTCCTTCTTGCTTATGCTTTGGTTATAAATTGCTACAAAATAGTCCCAAAAGGCTCATAAGTGTGCTTGATTGCAGGTTTGATCGACAAAGTGACGAAATGTCAAGGATCGGCTCAAAAGGGAGTGAAACCTGCTCAAGTATCAAAGCAAGGCAAACTGAAGATAAAAAGGCCTAGTGCGGCCGCATTCGACTTTGTGCGGTTCGCACTAGGTAGATTCAGAGAGTTGGCATTTACAAGCTTCAGGCAATGCGGCCGCTGTACAAGTTGTGCGGTCCGCGGAGTAGAGATTCAGAGAGTTAAAATTCCTAGATTCCAAGCCTTTGCGGTCCGCAGTCGTCTTTGTGCGGACCGCGCTAGCTGCCTCCGCGGCCGCAGTCCATTCTGCGCGGTCCGCGGAGCCCAACTTCAGAAAGCCAAAAATTTTGAAATCCAAGAGCCTTGTGCGGCCGCGGTCCATTTTGTGCGGCCCGCACTGACCCCGTAGGGGTATTTTTGTCCAATTTTTCCAGCTTAGTATAAATAGAACATTTTACCATTTTTAGGTCATCAGTTATTTCCAGACTTTGGGCTGCGCTCGTGAGACTCATTTTGTAGCCATTTTTGGCATCTTAGCTTCAATTTAACGATAGATTCTTGTACTTTAATTTAGTATTTAATTAATATGTCTTGTTCTTCATCTATTTCTTCATTTTCTCCTTCAAGCATGAGTAGTTAAACCCATTAGCTAGGGTTGTGGCTCAACCCTAGTGTGGGTAATTGATGGGTGTTGCCATCTAGGGTTAGATTGACTATGGGTGTTTGCTATTTGGGTTGATTTTATGTTTTAATCTATAAATTGGTGGTTGCAAACACTGATTTGTGCTTTGTAGATTTGACTCTTCTTGAGAAAGAGAGTCTAAGTCTCCAAAATTAACCCAACAAGGAACTGGGATGGACTCATGAGAAATGATAGTCCCAATTAACGGGTTAAACCTCGAGAGAGTAATCACCCTACTTGAACCCTAGTTGCTTGATCTAGTTTGCCTACCCATTTGGTCTCGAGAGAGTCAAGTGGGCAAAATCACTCTCTCTACCGAGAGGTGTGAGAGTGGGTAAAATTGTGCAACGGTTATAGCATAAGCCCCAATTATGTCAATCGAACCTTAGTAACATCTACCCGTCAATTAGCCACCTAGGTGATGTCACGACCCTAGTGCCCTTCTTCCCATTAGATACAACTTTAGCAATTATCTCGTAGCATAATCTAGTTTCAATTAGTAGTTTGATAATAGTAGTTTATAATTGAAAAACCCAAAAATGTTGGAAGTGACATTTAGAACAATTGCACGACTCTAGTCTAGATAGATACCCAGCTCCAATTTCTAGCTCTCTGAGGAATTCGATCCCGACCCTCATATCGGGTAAAAGCTATTGCGACCCTCTCTTCCTACTTTATAGTAGTGTGGAGTTGGCAGCGATCAATCAGCCCTCTCGAGAACGGCTTCCGGCTATTATACCGCGGTCGACCCCGTCTTTGGTCCCGTTTATTTATTACTACCAAGTCGCCATTAGACCAATACAAGCTAAACATTTCAAATGAAATTATCACACAATAAATGTGTCTTTCAGCTTTAAATAAATACGGAATACTATATGTTATGAATAGTTTAAAGTTTATAGACTTAGTGCATATGAAGAAGCCGTAGACAATTTGAGAGACACCTCAAATTTTGCATGCGATGCGAAGAACAAGACAGGTGTCTTTGTTAAAGAACTCTTGGTTTCATCACACAATAAAAGGTTAAAACCTTAGACAAAACCCCATTCTCATTACAAGAAGCTAAAAACTGCAAGTTGTTTTCACCTCTGACTACTCCATGTATGTATATGTTGCACTACTGTGTAACCACAAAACAACTCCTCAAATCACTCTTCTTCACCACGTGCTAGTGCTCACTCAGTACTACTAGCTCAGCACCATTATAACGCCTGTTCTCATGGGTTTTCATTCTTTTCTTGATTTTTGCTAGAATTCATGTCCATTTGTTACTCTCTTCCCCTCAATTCTGCATTTTGCATTGATGGGGTTCTTCCATTTCTTGAAAACACAGCTTAGTAGGAGTTTGCAGCTCAATTTGAGTGCCATTTCTAACTATGTTAATCAGCTCATTTCTTCATCAATTGTAGACTGTAAAGTTAGAATCTTGACTTCATTGGCTTCAATTCTTGGGTTTAGGAAGCTATGTTTTCTTGAGCCAGTGAAGTGTAACAAATCATTTGAAGATGGCAAACAATCATTTGAACCCTCCAAATCCAATGTTGACAAGAAACAAGAAAATGCTGTTTCTGCTTATCAAAGGGTTATTGAGAAGCCAAAACACAAGAAAACCAACAAGCAGTCTAAGGAATGGAGATGTATAGATAACTGCTGTTGGATAATTGGATACTTGTGCACAACTTGGTGGCTGCTTTTATTTCTATGCAATTTTTTGCCTGCCAATTTTCCAGGACTTAAGCTGCCTGAACCACCTGGGACTAGACTCAAAAATGAAGGCTTAATTGCTCACCACCCTGTAGTTTTGGTGCCCGGGATTGTAACTGGAGGTCTTGAGCTTTGGGAAGGTAGGCCTTGTTCTGAAGGCTTATTTCGTAAGAGACTTTGGGGTGGTAGCTTTGCTGAAATATTCAAGAGGTTTGTGTTATAGTCACAAAACTTTTTTTTTTTTGTCACATTGAAGTAATTACCTTTGTTGAAAATGTTTTGTGCAATTTTCATTAGGCCTTTATGTTGGTTGGAGCATCTATCTTTGGATAATGAAACAGGGCTTGATCCACCAGGGATTCGAGTCCGGGCAGTGACAGGATTAGTAGCAGCTGATTATTTTGCTCCTGGTTATTTTGTTTGGGCTATTCTTATTGAGAATTTGGCAAAGATTGGATATGAACAGAAGAATATGTATATGGCTTCTTATGACTGGAGACTATCCTTCCAAAATACAGAGGTATATCCTTCCAAAGATTGGATATGAACAGAAGAATATCCCCTCTCTAGAATAGCAACTGCATAAAATTAATTCCTTCATTTAAGTCTTTCAGGTTATCATAGTCATTGTAGAGCAATAAATGCCACTTTTATCATCATTTATTAGGCAAGTATTTTCTTTTCCTTTTTCCTGCAGCATTATCACGTTAAGTTTGATTTGTCCACTTGATGTAAGTACTCAACAGAATTTAGTCTATAATTCCACTACATTGTTTGCTGCAGTAGTTGTTGTAACAATAAGTACCCTTCAATTAAGCAAGTCGCGGTCGGCTATATGAATTGTCACTCCATTTACATTAGTAGTTGTAAATATTTTTAAAAAAACATATCTATGTGGAATGAACAAAATTGAGTTTCTTTCTTCCATTTAGTTGGAAAGTTCTGAGCAAATCCGACCATTTGAGGTTTCTTGAGGTGGTTGTCCTTCTTGAGGACATTGTCACTTGTCTCGAATTTAGATAGAGATCATTCTAATGTATCTGTTTATTTGGAAACAAGCAGATCAGAGACCAATCTCTGAGCAGGCTAAAGAGAAAAATTGAGCTTTTGTATGTAACAAATGGTAACAGGAAAGTGGTGGTAGTGCCTCATTCAATGGGAGTAATCTATTTTCTCCATTTCCTTAAATGGGTTGAAGCGCCTCCTCCCGTTGGAGGGGGTGGTGGCCCAAATTGGTGTGCCAAGCACATCAAAACAATCATGAATGTTAGTCCAGCGTTTCTTGGAGTTCCAAAAGCTGTGGCCAATATATTGTCTGCTGAGGGAAAAGATGTTGCCTTTATCAGGTTTGTCTTCAGAACTCAAAATTCTGCAGTGGAACTTTTCTGTCATCTATATTTATTTGGCTTTTAAATTGAAGGCATTGATGAAGCTGAAATTTGATTCTTTTCCACCGAATGATGTTCTCCGCACCTTTACTTTTGCAGAGCAGTGGCTCCTGGTCTGTTAGACTCTGAGACCTTTGGTTTCCAAACCCTTCAACATGTTATGAGGGTATTTCGAACATGGGACTCTGTCGTTTCATTGCTGCCGAAAGGAGGAGAGACAATTTGGGGCGACCTGAATAGGTCCCCAGAAGAAGAAAATGTATGTCATTCAGCAAAGATGCAATACCTGCAATCCTCTTCAAAGGAGAACAATGGAAATGATACCGGCCCTCGGAGGACTTCCGAAGTAATACGGCGTGCGAAATACGGAAGATTAGTTGCGTTTGGGAAGGCAGCATCTGAGTTACCTTCTTCACAGCTCTCCTTTATTGATTCAGAGGTAAAAGTTACGAGTGCCACCTTTCGTTTGATATTTCATTTGGACATTTCTGATCTGTCATTCACTATACTAGCTCGTATAATTGCTTTGATAGAACAATCTTGAGCACACTTGCACCATATCCCCTTTGAATGCAGCTAACAATGGAATGATAGGTTTTGCACATCGCGTACATGACGTCTTCTAAGCTTTGACTCCATTTTAGAAGCTATAATTGACCACATAACTTTGACGATCGCTGCTTGCTGTTGACATGTATTACTGGATTATGAACATAAGAAGAGAACGATTAAATTTTTTAGATTTAATTGACAGTAAACTATAACTATGCCTGAATCCCAAGCTAGTTTTGGTTGGCAATATGAATCATCACTCTCCGAATGTTTACTAGACGGTAATAATAATGAGTCTTTTGTTGCTTTTTCCATTTCAGAACTACTTGCTCTGATTCATTATATGTACGGAATAAAAAAAATTTCCTTTTGTTAGGGAACTAGGGAAAATTTCACAGAATAAGTAATGGTTTTCACTCTGCAATCCGTTTTATTGAATGTGCATGTAATGTTGAATAACAACAGGAATTCATGCATGAAAGTGCGCCCATTTCCAACACGTCATGTGAAGAGTTGTTGACAGAGTATGATGAGATTAGTCGAGAGAGCATCAAGAGAGTGGCTGAAAATGAAGCATACACAGCAAGAACTCTCATAGATCTTCTCAGATTTGTAGCACCGAAAATGATGCAGCGCACAGAGGCACACTTTTCTCATGGATTAGCAGAAAACTTAGAAGATCCCAAGTATAGTCATCACAAGTATTGGTCAAATCCACTTGAAACCATGTAAGCGCGAATAAGTATCAAATCCATTAGCATATAATTTCATTCCGTGTTCTATTGTTTCCTCCATTTCACCTGAATGCCTTTGCTTATTCCCAGTGGAATAAGTCAATCATATGCTAATGAAGATCCATTTTCAGGTTGCCAGATGCTCCAGATATGGAAATTTACTGCTCATATGGAGTGGGAATTCCCACTGAAAGATCATATGTCTACAAGATGTCACCTTCTGACAGATGCAAGAGCATTCCTCTTCAAATTGATAGCTCTGCAGACGGAAGCGATAATGGCTGCTTGAGTGGTGGAGTATACTTTGTCGATGGCGATGAGAGCGTGCCAGTCGTGAGCGCTGGCTTCATGTGCGCAAAAGGATGGCGAGGCAAGACACGTTTTAACCCCTCGGGGATTTCTACTTACGTGAGAGAATACCAGCACAAGCCACCAGCTAGTTTGCTGGAAGGGAGAGGCACAGAAAGTGGTGCCCATGTTGACATTCTGGGGAACTTCGCCTTGATCGAGGATGTTCTACGTGTTGCTGCTGGTGCCTCAGGTACAGAGTTAGGTGGTGATAGGATTTATTCGGGTATCATGGAAATGTCGGAACCCATAAATATTCGGTTATGACAGCAAAGCAATTTTTGATACATGGATGAAGAACAAAGTGAGTCAGATAAAAGGGTTTAAATAATATAGAAGATATGAGTGCAGTAACGTTGTTATTAGCTTTACGGAAACAAACGACTTAAGACAGAGCCTCAGGAAGGAATCAGGACATATGAAGTGTGTGGAATCAGTAAGGTGGGAGTCAAAAGGGTAACTATGCTAGTGACAATCAGGGTGACATTTCTGACTTTTGGAATCTCCTAGTAATATGTTCTTAGCTTCTCTGATTGTAAAATTCTTTAGGTCTGAGGTGTGTAATGATCAGAGTTTCAGTGTTGAAAGTTTTTCGCCAAATTTCTGTCTTGAATTACACTGACCAACACTTTAGTAACACCTGCTGGGGCGTCACTCGGAAAAGTTGAGCTTTTCTCTGCTGATTACAAAGGTGGAGCAGTAATTAGGAGTTTGACTATCACTTTAAACGTGAACACTGAAGAAATACTTTTATGCTTATGATGCAGACTGGACTTGTTTTGTTTTTCTACCAATCTTGTTCCAATCACAAGATTGACAAGCAAGAACTTGACTTGCTTGGATTCAAGGCGAAAACAAAAATATTGGCCCTAAAGCTTTAGCAAGATACGATGAACCTGATCAGACTGAGCAATTTGTAATTACTTGAGTACCGTACCAAAGAGTTTCTTTCACAGAACAAAACTCTTTCTTCTCAGATACCCTCTCCAAGTTCAAAATATCAAACGAGGTTTGACATATCTTTTCTTTCAGATAAGACCAGATGAAAACAAGGTTTATATTCTACGGGAAAAAGAAAAAAAAACAGTTCAAAATTCCCACTACAAACGAGAAAATTGTCTCCTCGTGCCTTTGCTCAATCTAACTGCTTGGGACAACCAAAATTCTGCAAGCCTGGCCAACAAGGTAAAGAGAATTGTATCAGTGGATCCACTGAGGATAGGAGTTTCGAACTGTTGGAAAGACAAACCAAAATTATTTTGAGTATTCACTGTCCATGATAGTATAATTAGTTCCTCATTCCACCCCACCCCCCCACCCCCCAAACCCCCCTTAAATCCTAATCTTATGGCAATCTTGGGGTTAATATCATGTCATGACAAGCAATAAATAAAATCTAAGGAAAATTTATTCGCAGAACAAAGCTTGTTCTTTCCACAGTACACCTACAAGTCCAAAATTCTGTCAGGTATAAACAAAGCAAGTGTGAGATCATTTTCTTCTCATAGAAGACTAGAGAAACAGGTTCTAAAGTCTGTGTATGATATACCAAGTAACAGAAAAGATAACAGAAGAAGAATGGTGGACCCAGACAACAAAGTTGGGTTGTGAGACAATCCACCAGTAGTGTCCTGCTCAATTTCAGCACGATCACAGATGGAACCTCGTGAATGGTGTTGACACAAAGCCATTAATCATGACAAAGTCGAGCATCTGAATGATCAACATAACAGAAAATTAGGCAAGCTGCACAGCGCTCTGGTATTCTCCTACAAGATTTGTTGAACGGAATGCCGATAACCTCCAGATGGGACCATCGTAATGAGAACTTTCAAGCTACTTAAACTGCCTGTAGCCATCAGTGATAACTCCCAAACAGTTGGCAGCCACAAACCCTAAACACCAAGCTGCAAGAAAGGTTCATCCAATTCAATCCGCACCATGAATTACGAATGAAGAAGAAAAACTTCTCAAAGTTTCTCAACACAAGCCCACACTTGTATCCCATCTAACAACATCAGTCAAAACCACATTCTCCGCGGATCCTTTCAGATGGATATCCTGATGTGAGGTGATTTATTTTGCTGTATGACCCCGAGACAGCACAGATAAATGCTGGATGAGCATGGTGTCTTCCCTCGTCATGTTAAGGCTTGTAAATAGTTGGTTCATTCATGAGCTCTCCTGCACTAGAACTGTGGGATCAGGGTATGTCATTTACAATTTTACATCGAAATGAAGATTGTCTAATAACCTAAATAATATTCTTTTCCTTTCGTGATGTAGTAACCTATCAAATGCAGAACCAGAAAGGAAAAATAATTCTGAATGTCGTAAGAAATAGATGGAGATGATAACAGAATACAATCAAGTCGCCATGTAGGAATCACCAAACAGGAATAAGAACTCTCAAGCATGTCTTAATTTCATAAATTAATATAGGGTGGTAACCTGATAAAAAGCAGAAAAGAACTTACTTGGTATATTTGTAACAGTAATGCAACATCTTATCAACATCTCCTTCATTCACATAGCATCCCTCCATAGAGAGATTTCCCTTTACTTGGTCCTCAAGGGTTCTCCATCGACTTAAAAGTTCAACAATTCCATTAAGCTACGTTTTAATTAAAGAAACCAGAGAAATTGCAACGATCAAGCAATCAATTAACTATGTCCCAATCCCAGACAAGTTGATTTCGGCTATACACATCCTCTATTCATTCCGCTCTACTAAGGCCCATTCGGTTCCAATACTATCAGAAGGTAACATCAGTTTAGAAAAAGAAACGTGGATTACCCAGTGAAGATCCAGTCGGGATCCCACTGGGCAGTGTTCTTCCTAGAAAAGTTCTTTTATCCAAAAAAGAGAGAGTTCTGAATATATATGAAGAAGGATACAGCAAAGCTTCTTGCCGTTAGTTTGGCAGATCTTTCATGGTCTTCACTGGTATTATCAACATCATAATTAAGAAGTTCATCCTCAACCACCTCAGATTTGCTTGTGAGAACTGAGACATACTGATGCAGATTTGAAGGACTCATCTCAGTTTTTTGAATTTGAATCAGTATCCTTGCAAGAATGTTCCAAACTGCACTTCGTGCTTCTATATCATCAGAAGCAAAAGGAAATACATCAAGTAGACCCTGTAAGAACAGCAGGTCTGAAATGATCCAAGTGTCATTACTGGTTCGATAAATTAGCATAAACTAAGGCCACATGAAGGAACTTAGGCGTAGCATATACTGGTATAATTATGAACTCTACCTTGTGATATCTCTAAAGCTAGATCAGCTGCATCAGTCAGAATATTTGCTGTCAAAACTGAAGCAGCAATGCAAGAGTTGACAAACTGCAGGCAATGGATACATCAGAAAATAGCCGCTGCATAAGAACTCATATATTGCAGTAAAAAAATTTCACCGCCTATCCTTTTACTTCCACATTTTTTTCTCTCAAGTTGTTTGATGGATACATAACAAGGGTAAAAAATGCAAGATTAGGAGTTAGGACCACTCAGAACTACAGAGAAATTTCCTGTATTTAATTAAAATAGAAGGTGTGCTTTCCTTGATCTTTAGCTCAATTAACCACACTGAAGGATAAAATGAGAAAGCTCTGCTAGCTGCGACATACATCAGCTTTATCTGGAAGCTTGATCAATTGAGTAAGCAGCTGGAAGAGTCCCTTGTTTGAACAAATTTCTTGTGAATATTCATCCATGACTGAAAGAGCTTCAACTGTTTGAAGAATCAAATCTAGAAAGGAGTACCTGGTGTAGTACATCAGTTGATTAGTTAACTGCAAGCATATTGGTTCAAATAGATGATAACTTAAACGAAAGCTCATGAATGACAATAACATTTTTTGGGGGTGGGGGT
>NW_017673786.1:29715-29828 GCF_001879085.1 Nicotiana attenuata
ACCACCAAAGTGATGAATTACAATCTGTTTCTATAATATGTGTGTTTATATATATATATATATATATATATATATATATATATATATATATATATATATATATATATATACCA
>NW_017673786.1:29845-32294 GCF_001879085.1 Nicotiana attenuata
TATATATATATATTTCCCAAGGCTTAGGCAGAGAAATCCTTGGAATGAAAAACTCCAAAATGTAGAAAGTCTGTTGACTGCACCTGGCAAGAGTAAACTTTAACATGGAAAATATTAAAGAAAAGTAATCCTTTCCTTATTAAAAAAAAATATATTAAACAAAACTATCATATGCCAAGGACTAAACTAAAGTCCTGAACATATGTATGGAATAACTAGCAATCATATCAAAGTGAATTTAGAATAAATTAAAATAGCTCCTCCTTGATTATTAAGGAACATACCTTTCAGGTAATCTTTCTTCTATTAACTTGCTTATCTCGACAGATAGGAGATCAACCAGAATTCGTGGGAGGCCTAACTTTATCAGTGGTGGTAGCAGTATCGTAGCCACATCTTGCTTACTTTCTGCTATTGCTAAGATAAGGCTAATGCTCTGTGGACAAGAGAATACTACGTCACATTAACATAATGCAAATGCTGAGCAATAACAGCCAAGGGGATGAAACAAAGATCATAAATTACTAATATAAAAGTATTTCAGAAGGGTAAAGGATGGTATTCAACAAAACTAATACATTAGGAACTTCAATCGACTCTATATATAGAACAAATTTTCCAGATACCATCATGCTACCATCCTTGATTGCACTTGATTCAACAGAAAGTCGCTACGCTCGTAAAGATAAAATACTTCTTCATATAACAAAAAGATTATCAATCTTTAACTATTTCTATAGAAGTAACTGGGTAGAAGCTCTATTATTCATGTCAGGGTTTGTTTATCAGAAAATAAAGATTATCTTTTTTTTTTTTTTGCAAGGGACCAATTAATTGGAATATAAACTATATTTCAAGTCTTGGGATTTCCAGGAGATCAGTAGTAATTCTCAGAACATATCACACTTGAAGATTAAGATGGCAATCGTGAAAAGGTAGATGAATGACTAAAATATAGACAATTCTGTTGATAGAGAATTATAGATCATCAGTAAACCTATCAGAATATTGCAGAACAGTAAGCCTATCAGAATATTACAGAACATCAATGAGTCTACCATATAAATTTGGTGTTGCCATTCAGAGCCTTTATCAACTATATATTTCTCCTGCCCCACTTCCATTTAGTGTCTGTAAATCCCAACAATTTAATGCCAATATTTCTTCTTCATATAGAATTTATATTCCAATTCCAAATAATTATGCCTTTCTACTGCTCACAAGTCTATCGCTGGCATCTATTCCATATAGTGGTGAAAGCCAGAGATAAATAAATGCAGTATATACTCATCCAATAAGGAGCACAACCAAGATTCAAAAAAGTCAGAGCAAGCTAGAGCAAATACAGGGAGAAGCTGCATGGAAAATTGAAGTCAGTATCATTGCTACCTTCTCCAGAAGCTGGAGGTTCAAAGTGTTCTCTATGATCCATAAAACACGACATAAAATATGTTCGGATTGCAGTGCTTCCACCAACAAAGCACTTTCTTCGCTTTGAAGAAATAAAGTTATTAGCCTGTGCAACAATGACAACTATAAGTAAAAGTTGATCAAGATAAAGCTAAGGCTATATGAAACTATGATACATCTCGTCACTTTTTCTCAGAAAAGAAAAATAACTTGCATGCATTACTATACTAAGACAATGATTTTTGTAAGCCAAGCGTACAGGACTTCCAAAACTACATATTATCGGTTGCAATTAAGGGAAAATGACTTCCATGCATTACTATACAAAACAGTGCTTTCAGGATAATGGCAACAAGCATAACAATGCTATTCTCTACGAAAGCACTCTAATATAAGTATTCCTGTCATTTGTGTTGGCCCCCTCACCCCCCCACTCCCCACCCCCCCACCCAAAAAAAAGAAAGCAAAACAACGTAGAGTAAATTATACCCCCCTGTAAAATTACTAGTATAACCAACAAAACAGAACAAAAGAAAAAACAATCGGGGCTGAAGCAGTTAGTAAATTCTGTCATAGATGAATATGTTACCGGCATGCTTCACAGAGACATGGTGCGTCATCTAGAAACAATTGTTCCAATACTGTTCCAATCAGACCATTTGTAGAAGTGATCTTTCTTCGTGAAACATCATGGCAAGCTAGGTTCCCAATTATACCAAGGCTAATTTCCTGTTTAAACGAATTGACTACATCAAATATATTTTCACCATCTCTCAATCTGAGCTATATGTAGTGATCAGAATAACCTAGATCATGAGGCAAAAATCCAAAACAGAAGGATCCAGCAGAGGAATAAAGTAAGACTTACAGTAATCCGTGCAGATTTTGACACCATGAGAGTAGCCAAAAGCACTTCAAGAGCAAAGTTTTCAACCTGTACATAAAAGTTAATCATCTCAAGAGACAGGAACTTGAGCAGTGAACATAGCAGATGAGAAGTCATCCACCTGGCACCCACCAATGACAGCGAATTCACAAC
>NW_017673786.1:32314-120311 GCF_001879085.1 Nicotiana attenuata
CGACTACACCCAACCCCCCCCCCCCCCACACACACACACAGGAGTCCCAAATACAAAATAGAGAAAGATAAGGGGGATGAGCACAAATAGTTACTTTTTCGAAAAATCACAAATAGGCACACTTAATAGTACTTGATATTTTTCTTCTTTGAATAAGTAAATACTGCTTTGATCTTCCAAATATAATGTTACCATCCAAAGCTTGTGGTCCTTCAGAATACTTAAATTTGGAAGCTTTTTTTCTATTGTATGCGCAGCATGGTACACCTAACACCAACCATCTAAAAGGAAAATTGGATGCCAGCATCCAGACAAGAAACCTCCTCTTTTTTCCTGAAAAAATTATTGATACATAAAAATTCCAGGGTCTAAGCCTAGCCCTAATTCTCTTTAGAATGAATGATTCTTAATGCAGAGCTTCAAACAAGAATTAGGAACGCCTCTTTTGCAAAGCCTTTGGAATGCCCCGATTGGAAGGATAAAAAAGCTTATCACAATTATCAACCATTAGTAAAGCTTTCTGCTTTACTGTCTGGAGTAACTATCGAAAACAGAAAGAAGGGGTTATCACAACCCACTTCTCCCTCCAGCCAACAGAAGACCAAAAAAGAAAAAGACAACATGACAAGCAGATGTTCCAATTACCATGAATTCAGCGTGAGTTCTACTAGCTGCTAGATCCCATAAAATGCAGCCAGATTCTTCCCAATCCTCTTCTCCTACAGCTACATCCTCATGCTTATTTTGGAAATATAACTTGCCATTGACTGATTGTTCATCAAAATTTTCAGTCTTTGGTCCTTCAGTAGAGGCATCATGAGCATCATATCCAAGAGATATCTCTCCACACTTAACATTTGCTGGGAGGAGTTTCCGGATTAAAGATATTATATAACTAGGATCAACTGTGGTTTTTATATCAAACAGCTGCAAAACAGAACATAACACCTTATGACAAGAACCCAAAATTCGGAAAAGAATGCTAACACAAACACAGGAGTTATGTGTCAAAAACTTTTGAGCAAGAAGTAACACGTTCATAATCTCCACGATGATATAAAATAAATACAAAAACAAGACCTGCAGACAAGAATTCGAAATTCAATCTTCTAGCATTGATGTGCGAAGCCTCTCTAGTTTCAGCGTCGAAGAAGCCCACACATGCAATTATAGTCAACCCTCAACTTATTAATGTTAAGCTGAGTAAGAAAAGTTCCAAAATTTCTTGATTACACTTGGTGCCTGCTTGGAGAACTTCCTACCACCTACCAGATATTCTTGCATTCCAATAATGTATAGAAAAGGACATACTTTGCATATATATGTTACACTACCATTAAGATTCTTGTCAATCTAGTTTGAAAATTTTATTGGCATTAGGATTCAAAAGTTCCAATCAGATCATCAAGGTAATTTAAGTCAAAACAGGTTAGTAGGTCAATGCTGGTGAATTAAACTTTCTGATTGGCCAAATGCATACGCAGGCACCTTAACTTGTCCGAATTTTTTGTTTAGACACTTAAAAACTCGAGCTAGTACCTATTGAACACCAAAACTCTTCCAAAAGTGTTCCAATTAGACACATTTTGCTGACATGGCAAAGTGTATATCATTCTCTTAAAGCGTGTTTAGTATCTCAAAAGGCAGTAAATTCATTTTTTTTCTTTTTCTTTCTCTTTTTTTCATGTTTTTGTTTTACTCTGGTTTTGCCTGAAGGACGACCTACCTTGCCAGAAGCACGGGCGGCAGCAAGCCCGCTTCTTGCTTCTCCACCAAAACACCACCACCAAGAACACTCTGAAAAAACCTTAGATCTGGTTTTTCCAATCCACCCAATTCTAACACCACCATAATCAGCTATAGTTTTCCTTGTAAATTTTGATAATAGAAAACCAGTGTCTAAATCGGTTGGCGGATATGTGTGCTGAAATCAGAAATTTGCATTTTTTATGAGAGTTGGTGAGATGATTAAGGTAACAGAAACATAAAGATCTGCATTTGTCAAGCAGAAACTTATTTGAAATTCAGGACAGCTAAGTAGAGACATTTTTCTTGTTTGTCTATCCTCTTTACAGATTTTATAAGCATTGCTTTTTCTCTGTTGATTGAGTTTCCACCCGGTCAATGGTGATTGTATCAAGATCTCCTCTATATCAATTCTAGTTCCCAATTTCTGCTCAAAATCCCATTTTGACACTACAACAACTAATTTTTCATGTTTTAAGCTGCAAAAAGCTCATGTAAATATTAAGGAGAAGTTACTGAAAAAATTGAAAGGAAATGTCGGGAGAGAGAAAGAGAAAATGTGGAGAGAGGGGGGGGGGGGGCAATAACGGAGTTTTTATTTATTTTTCCCTCAAACCTCTTATTTCCTTATTATTTGGGATCAAATTCTAGGTGTCTCTGTCTCATTGGGTTGTTTTGCCAGGTCAACCGCATTTGAAAAGCATGCACTTTATTTTTCAGCTATCTCAGCAAAATGTGTCTAATTAAAACACTTTTGGAGGACTTTAGATGTTCAATAGGTACTAGCCCGAGTTCAAGTGTCTAATGAAAAATTCGGACAAGTTTAAGTGCCCGCGTATGTGTTTGGCCTTTCGGATTAAAGAAACATATTGGTGAGTTGAACTCTCTTATTCAAAGACATATGTCTCAGTTTTAGAAACTTTTTCCACTTTGGGAAGTCTCAAATGTTTGACGCGATTCGATATCTATGCAACTTTCACAACAAAAAGTCAAAATTTTAAAACTTTGATCTTTCGAACTGACTTTTAACTATTATTGTAATATTTTTCTTCCATTATCACCTATATAATATATAAATCAAATTAAAATATTAAACTTTGTTTCAGTCAGGCGTTGTCATATGAAATGGGACGAAGGTACTACAGTCCGACCTCTCCATAACAGCATCCCTATATAACAGACATTCACTATAAAAGCCAAGTTTTCCTTATAATCGACTTTTTAAGTTATATTATACCTCTCTATAACAGCTTTTAACCTATAACAGCAGCCATATTTATAACAGAACACTCTTTGTAAGATTATCCCTCTATAACAGCTAGAATCTTTAAGATTACTATTAACAATTCTAAGATTATGCACACAATCTTTTCCATTGAACAAAGTTTCTATCTTGCATAAGACACATGATTTGAAGATCTGCACATGATATATCTTTCATTGGATACCTTTTTGCTGAAAATTTGGACGCGAATCTTCGTCAATTCAAGCGTGTGTTATATCGACGGTAAGAGAATGAAATCTACGAAACAGCTACAATTAAAAAATTCTTCCATCAATCTTGAAAGAATTTATTTCCCAGTAGCATTAAAATGTGCGCCTTAAGAGTTTAAATCTTTATACGTTTAGTTAATGAATTTATTAATAATGTATTACCTTTCTTCAATATATACCTAGTGAAATATGCATATCTTCTGAGATTTTAAATTTGGGAATTTTCTTATCTTTTATATATAACATTAGAAAAAGAAAAATAATTTATTTTTGGATAAGTTTTATCTATAACAGCCAAAAAATTATTTAAACGTCAAATGCTGTTATAGGTGTATAACAGCCATTCGCTATAAAAGCCAAAAAATCTCGGAACAAACAAAGTTGTTATAGAGAGTGTTTGACTTTATGACGCGAGATGAATAATGAGCTGGATCAGAGCTGAAGAGGTGTTAGTTAAGCTGACGTGGAGGTACTTAACTTTGGGCAGAGAAGTTTGTTAAGAGTTGGTTAGTTCAGTTGACAGGGAAAACGGAATTCTATCCATATCTGATTCATTTTCTGTATATAAACCAATGTATAATTAAGTGATAATCAATAAGAACAATTTCCTTGCTAGGCCAGTTAGCTCCTTTTCTCTCTTTCCAGCCAAAATATCTATGAAGTTTCTGTTTTCCCCATTTTCCCCATTTAGTTAATCTGATTTCCGAGCCTCTTCTTTATTTAGCTCCTAAAAAAATACAGCAAATGTAAATTTGCCGGAAAAAAAATAAAATTGAAATTGACGGATAGGACCCTAATTACTTCGAAGCACAGCCAATTCTAATATACAGTATCAGCAGAAATTGTTATTCTTTCGTGTACATATGCAAAACAAGTGGAGCCACATACATGTATAATTCAATATAGTTCTGAGTGATGAATAGGTTTTCATGGATTACCTCATCGGCAGGGGCAGGAGGGTGATGAGTATTGCTCTGAAATACTTCCGCCGGTGCTTCTTCGTTACGTTCAGAGGGCGATTCCGGTGGAATTGACATAGCTGAGCTACAGATTCTAGGGTTTTCGCGCTCTTTTATCTTTCTTTTCCCCCTTTAAAATGGTGGAATTGACGGACTGAGTTTATATAGCGAACGGTGTCGTCGCACTTTTTGGGAATTATTATAGTTTGAAGTGTTGTGGTATATTTATTTTACTTTTTAGATTGGTTAATTGGCACTTTTGGTATCTCAGTTATTAGTAAATTCTGATTTGAAAGCACATGCCTTCAATTAAATGTAACGTGCACTTTTGATCCCTTTCCTTGTGGATTTTCATAAATCACTATAAAATTATTAATTATTCTACCGTAAGTACCCATTTTATGTTAAACTTGTACTATTATCCCATATCTAACTGTGATATTATTTTAAAAATAATTCAATTACAACATATTTTTTATACAAAGGAACTAAAAATAGACATTTTAACTATTTGTGGGTTAAATATATTGTGTCATATATCACAAGGACCAAAAATTAGAATTTACTTGAGGGGAGCAAAAGTGGTATAATCCCTTTTAAATTTTAAATTTTATTTATTATAAATTTTATGTTAGTCCGTTTTTTGATTAAGCTTATAGTGTATCATAATCTTTTTACATTGTCAATATATAAAAGTTAAACTATATTTTATATTATCGGAACGAAAAATGTATAGGCTAAATGAGTAATCTAAACACTTCTTGGCATTATCTATTTAGACTAGGTTCTAAAAACTTATCACTTTTCTAGACAACAATTGAAACCATTTCAATGTTATGGTCGTTTACTCAATATAATCCATGAATTACTTTTACTGTTCCATTCGAGTCAATATAATCCATAAATTACTCAGTATTGCTTGTTATTCTACCAGATTTCAGTATGAAGTGAAGTTTACATGTACGGAAACAATTTCTATTAACTGATAAGTTTTATAAATATTTTGCACTTCACATTTCCATCTTGCCTTTGAGGGTTGCATAGAACATGTTTATATATATGCTTTGGCATCTTACTTTTGAAGCAAAATTTACATTTATATTTTGCATGCTACTTAGATTGCTCAGGTTTTTGGGTGATGGTCTCTCTGGCACATTTACCAGATTATTGTAGGTGTCAAACAATAGTATATGTAGTAGTCTTGATCGAGATGCATTAAAACTCCTGATTTTCTTATCTCATGAAGGAAAGGACAATATATTTATCATAATTGGGTTTTTTTTTTCTAGAAATAAAATATAATTCTTTCATATTTGGCTAGTCCCTTTTCTTGTAGGAAAGGTTTGGAGTTCTATAAATTGAAGATTCGTCCTTCTCGTTCAGTAGCATCCACAATGTAGCCATATGGGGTTTGAGAGTCGTATTTAGGGAGAGAACTTTACAGGACAAGTGTTAGTGTGTCACTTGTGTTTGCCTCTTCGTGAGGTTGTTCTCTCGATATTTTGTACTCTCTTTTTATTATAATAATGGATTGCTCATCTCCGCCGTGGATGTAGGTCAGTTGACCGAACCACGTTAAATGTTTGTGTCTCTTTTGGTAGATTTCTCTTTTGTTGTCTGATTTATGGTCGTTGAAGATTTGTTTTACTAGCTTCCGCATGACACCTGACTTTTTTCGATCCTAACACCTGATGATTTTATCACTTGAAAGGCGAGATGCCATATAGTCTAGCTAACCTATTTGAGAATATAACGAATCCATTTAACCTTAAACTTGTTACATGTCTTTGAATCAGAGAGAACGTGGTGGAGTATTGGATTTTTATCTGATGGACTCCAATATGAGAACAAGAAAAAAACTGTAATCACTTGCTGATTTCCAGTTAAGCCTTTCGAGATATAGATTTCCGTTTGGCTGCCTCTAAGTTGAAGGCTTGAAGCAGATGTACTTCTGCAACATAATTCATAGCTAGCGTCATTGTGCGTTATATGGAACATATAGGATATACTCTTGAAAATTATTGCAGCAACTGAATTAGGTGTTCATATCAAGATCCAATGACTTGATAGGAACTTAAAAAGAAAGAGATAGTTGTTGTGGAAACTATAGAGATAGTAATGTATACCTTCATTCCTTTTGTTTTCTTGTAGTGATTAAAGGCGCCACTGAAGTTTTTATTTTTTGTAGTGATTGAAGACAGAACTAAAGTTCTATAAAATATTCTTCGTCCATGTACCCCCTCCAAATAAAAAATGATGGTTTAGGAACAGTATTTGGTCTAAAGAATTGGGAATTTTAGCAAAGAAAATAAGTGTTAACAGTCATGTATAATGAATTGATTGCAATATAATATAAACCACTCTCTAGGTTTTCTCTCGGCGCACGTTTTAGCGTGACGCTAAACTGCGCCTTGTCGGAAAATGGGGAGGGGACGGTGTCACATCTCGGAATTCCTAATCTCGGGACGGTGATGACGCCTAACATTTACTTGCTAGGCAAGTCGACGTTATTAAATTAATTAACCAATTTTTTAATAATTAACACGAAGTGATGATATTTAACGAGAAATAAACTCAGAATTTAACATAGTGTTAATAAAAGTAACGCGATACTAACTACTCCCAGAAATCCGGAGTCACAAGTACATGAGCAACTAGAATACTACATGTATGGTCTGAAATAAAGTATAACTGTTTCGGACTAGATGAACAGTAGAATCGATAAAGAAGGAGACTTAAGAGCTGCGGACATCGCCTCAAGTCTACAAATGAGGCTGAATCCGAGCATAACACCACTAGACACCGTTGGGATCAACACCAGTATATGCACAAGAAGTGCAGAAGTGTAGCGTGAGTAATCGATCCAATATACTTCGTAAGTATCGAGCCTAACCTCGACGAGATAGTGACGAGGCTATGGCAAGACCTACTTGAAACCTGTACGGAAATACACATAGAGCAACAAAATAACAGGTAGTGCAATTAAAATTAACTGAGAGAGGACATGTGAAAAAGGGAATATCATAAGACGGCAAGTACGAAATTACCAAATAATATCTTCCGAAATAAGTAGTAACAATGTAACCAAGTAATTCACTAATCCGGAAATCAAATAAGGCAATGAGATAAAAATGGCACGGCATCACCCTTCATGCTTTTACTCTCGTCCTCACCATGTAATATCATAAATAAAAGGGCACGGCATCATCCTTCGTGTTTTTACTCTCTTCCTCGCATGATATGATAAATGATAATAACCAGTCAATGGCACGTTATCACACTTTGTGCTTTAATCCTCTCAATCTCTCGTATAAATGATAATGAATGTAAATAAGGCACGAAAACACCCTTCGTATTTTTCTCTCTTCCTCACCAAGCAACAACATTAATTCAAGATAGCAAAAACAAGGTGGGAAGTAATTTCTCTTCAATTATAGTGCCATGATAACAAACTCGACTTTAAAAATTCCCAACATCTTTTAAGTGAACAATAAATGTGAGACAGATAACTAAAGAAGAAATAACCTAAACCCAAGCATGGAAAACGTAGGCAAAGAAACAACATAATACAATAAAATATTTTTTTCCTGCATGCTATGACCCAATAACAACGTATATGTACACATTACCTCACATATACGTCGTCCCCACACATAATACACGTAGCAAATAGATCAATAAGTTCTAATCCCTCAAGTCAAAATTAACCACGACACTTACCTCACTCTGTAACCAAATCAAAGCTTAATTGCGGCTTTTCCTTTAGAATTAGCCTCCAAATCAATCAAATATAGCCAAATATAGTTCAAACAAGTGAAATTAGGCTTTAGAAACTATCCACGAGGGAAAAAGATTCAATCTTTAATGATTTTGGAAAAGGTCATCAAAAGTCAACCCCGACCCTCTTGGTCAAAACCCGAGGTTCAGACTAAAACTTGATTACCCATTCACCCCTGAGCCCGGTTATATGATTTGTTTTAAAATTTGACCTCAATTTGAGGTCTAAATCTCAATTTTACAAAATCTCCTATTTCTACCCAAATCTCTAATTTTTGCCACGGAAATCCTAGATTTGATGTTGAAATCTCATGAAAAGTAATTGGGAATTGAAAGAGAGTGAATTATAGTTGCTTACCAATGATTTTGGGAAGAAAAGTCTCTTGAAAAATCGCCTCTAGAGTATTTAGGGTTGAGAAATGGTGTAAAATAAGCTAAATCCTGATTTTTTCATCTTTTACCCAGCTGCAGATGTTGCAATTGTGATGTCTTGTTTGCAATTGCGACCATCGCAAATGCGAAACAAAGGCCGCAAATGCGAACCTTGTATCAGAAGCTCAGATGTTGCAAATGCGACAAAATGTTCGCAAATGCGAACTGTCCTACCTTCCGTTGCTGACAAATTCTTCGCAAATGCGAAGATACCCAACTTAATACTCTACAACTGAACACCAAAATCTAGCAGACTTCAAACCATGCAAACTCATTCGAAACGCGTTCGAAACTTACCCGAGCCCCTCGAGCTCCAAAGCAAACATGCATACAAGTATAATAACATCATACGAACTTGCTTGTGCATTCAGATTACAAAAATAACATCTAAAATCACAAACCGAACATCAAAATGAATAAAATTTCAAAGAGAAACTCAAGGACAACTAGAATCACTACTAAGCGTCCGATTCATGTCAAACAAACTCCGAATTGCACCAAATTTTGCAGACAAGTTTCAAATAGTAAAACGGAGCTATACCAAGTCCCAATATCAAAATCCAAACCCTATAGCCGTGAAGTCAAACTACGGTCAAACCTAGAAAATTTCCAACTTTCAAATTACTAGCTTTCGGCAAAATAAGTCAAATAAACCTAGGGACCTCCGATTTCAGTTCTAGGCAAACGCCCAAGTGCAAAATCACACTACGGACCTACCGGAATCGTCAAAACACCAATCCGGGATCGCTTACACAAAATGTTGATCGCGGTCAACTCAAGTCATTTTTAAAGCCAAAAAATCATATTTTCTTCAAATTTTACGTAAAAGCTTTTACGGACCACGCATGCAAATCAAGAAATATCAAACGAATCTAATGGAGGTCTCGGAACATCGGAATAAGGGCTAGTACTCAAAACGACCTATCTGGTTGTCACATTCACCAACTCTAAAAGAAACATTCGTCCTCGAATGGATATAGAAAAGTACATGGACTGGCGAAAAGGCGTGGGTATCTACTCCGCATATTGGACTCGGACTCCCACGTAGCTGCCTCAATCGGCTGACCTCTCCACTACACTCTAATAGAAGGATAACTCTTAGACCTCAACTTCCGAACATGCCGGACTAGAATAGCCATCAGATCCTCCTCATAAGTCAAATCCTTGTCTAATTGGACTGAGCTGAAATCTAATACATGGGACGAATCACCATGATACTTTCAGAGCATGAAAACATGGAACACCGGGTGAACTGCCGATAAGTTGGGTGGCAATGCAAGTCTGTAGTCCACCTCACCAACTCTCTCAAGGATCTCAAAAGGACAATATATACCTAGGGCTCAACTTGCCCTTCTTCCCGAACCTCATCACACCCTTCATGGGTGAAACCCGCAGCAAAACTCCCTCTCCCACCATGAATTCACGAGCCCACTGATAGGCGTAGCTCTTCTGCCTAGACTGGATAGTACGAACCCGATCCTGAATCAACTTGACTTTCTCCAAGGCATCCCAAACCAAATCAGTACCCAACAACTGAGCCTCTCTCGGCTCAAACCAACCTACTGGAGAACGACACGCATCCTATACAAGGCCTCATAAGGAGCCATCTGAATACTCGATTGGTCGTTGTTGTTGTACGCAAACTCCACAAGCGGTGAGAACTAATCCTAAGAACCCCCAAAATCCATAACACAGGCGCGTAGTATGTCCTCCAAGATCTGAACGGTGCGCTCAGACTGCCCGTCCGTCTGAGGGTGGAATGTTGTACTCAACTCAACCCGCGTACCCAACTCATGCTGCACAACTCTCCAGAAGTGCGATGGGAATTGTGTGCCTCGATCGGAATAGACACCGGCACGCCGTGAAGACGAACAATTTCCTAAATATAGATCTGAGCTAGCTGATCTGAAGAATAGGTAGTCATAACCGGAATGAAATATGCAGACTTAGTCAGTCTATCCATAATAACCCACACGGCATCAAATTTCTTCAAAGTCCGTGGGAGCCCAACAACGAAATCCATGGTAATACTCTCCCACTTTACTCGGGAATCTCAAGTTTCTGAAGCAAACGGTCGGATGCCGGTGCTCATACTTCATCTGCTAACAGTCAAACTCCGAGTCATATATCCCACTATATCTTTCTTCATTCTTCTCCACCAATAGTGTTGCCTCAAATCCTGATACATCTTGGCGGCACCCGGATGAATGGAATACAGTGAACTATGGGCCTCCTCGAGAATCAACTCACACAACCCATCCACAATGGGCACACAAATCTGACCCTACATCCACAACACCCCATCATCTCCAATGGAAACCTCCTTGCCACCACCGTGCTGCACCGTGTACTTAAGGACAAGCAAATGGGGGTCGTCATATTGACGTTCTCTGATGCGCTCATAAAAAGAAAACTGAGAAAACATGTAAGCAAGAACCCGAATAGGCTCCGAAACATCTAACCTCATGAGCTGATTCGCCAACGCCTGAACATCTAATACTAGCGGTCTCTCACCAAATGGAATATATGCAAGGCTACCCATACTCTCAACCTTTCTGCTCAAGGCATCGACTACCACATTGGCGTTCCCGGGATGGTACAAAAGAGTGATATCATAGTCTTTTAATAGCTCTAACCACCTCCACTGCCTCAAGTTTAGATCCTTTTGCTTAAACAAGTGTTGTAGACTCCGATGATCTGTGAATACTTCACACCACACACCGTAGAGGTAATGCCTCAAAATCTTCAATGCATGAACAATGGCGGCCAACTCTAAATCATGAACGAGGTAGTTATTCTCATGGGGATTCAGCTGACACGAAGCATAAGCGATTACCCTACCTTCTTGCATCAAGACACATCTAATGCCAATTCGCAAAGCATCACAATAAACTACATATTAACCCGATGCTAATGACAAACCTAGAATTGGAGCTGTGGTCAAAGTAGTCTTAAGCTTCTAAAAGCTCAACTCACACTCATCGGATCATCTGAAAAGAGCACCTTTCTGGGTCAACTTGGTCAATGAGGCTGAGATAGATGAGGACTCCTCCACGAACCAGCGATAATAACCTACCAAATCTAGGAAGCTTTGAATCTCTATAGCTGAAGTAGGTCTAGGCTAGTTTTGAACTACCTCAATCTTCTTAGGATCCACTTTAATGCCCTTGGCAGATACAACAAGCCCCAAAAAGGCAACTGAATCCAACCAAAACTCACACTTTGAAAACTTGGCATATAACTGACTATCTCTCAGAGTCTGAAGTACGATCTGCAAATGCTGCTCATGCTCCTCTCGACTGCGAAAGTAGAACAAAATATCATCATTGAAGACGATCACAAAAGAATCCAAATAGGGCTTGAATACACGGTTCATCAAATCTGTAAATGCAGCTGGGGCATTTGTCAAGCCAAATGACATTACTAGGAACTCATAATGACCATACCGAGTCTGAAAAGTTGTTTTAGGGTTATTTGATGCCCTAATCTTCAACTGATGGTAGCCAGACCTCAAATCAATCTTCGAAAACACTTTGGCACCCTGAAGCTAATCAAATAAGTCGTCAATCCTCGGTAACTGATACTATTTCTTGATAGTGACCTTGTTCAACTACTGATAATCTATGCACATCCTCATCGAACCATCCTTCTTCTTCACGAACAACACTGGTGCACCCTAGAGCGAGACACTAGGTCTAATGAATCCCTTATCAACAAATCCTCCAATTGCTCCTTCAGTTTTTTCAACTTAGCTTGGGCCATATGGTCCGCTGGAATGGAAATGGGCTGGGTGCCCGAAGCCAAGTCAATATAGAAGTTGATATCTCTGTCGGGTAGCATCCTAGGCAAATCTTTAGGAAACACCTCCGGAAACTCGCACACAACGTGTACTGGATCCATGGAAGGAACCTCTACACTAGGATCACGGATATAGGCCAAATATACCAAACATCCCTTCTCAACCATATGCCGAGCCTTCACATAAGAAATAACCTTGCTAGTTGAATGGCCAGGAGTCCCCTCCACTCTAATTGAGGCAACTCAGACATGGCTAAGGTCGCCATCTTGGCATGACAATCCAAAATAGCGTGATAGGGTGATAACCAATCCATGCCCAAAATAACATCAAATTCCACCATATAAAGAAATAGAAGATCTACCCTAGTCTCAAAGGTCCTGATAGAAACCACACACGAGTGATAAACACTACAACAATAGAATCTCCCATAGGTGTGGACACATAGACAAGAGTACTCAAAGAATCACGAGGCATAAAATGATAGGAAGTAATATACGATGACACGTATGAATAAGTAGAGCCTGGATGAAATAAGACTGAGGCATCTCTATGGCAAAATAGAATAATACTTGTGATGACGATGTTAAATGACTCTGCCTCAGGTCTAGCTGGAAATGTATAAAATAGGCTGGGCCCCACCACTCTAACCTCTGCCTCTCGGACAACCTCTAGCTGGCTGGCTCCACCTCTAATAGCCTAACCTCCACCTCTAGCAGCCTGACCCCCGCCTCTAGCTGGCTGAGCAGGGGGTGGAGTAACCGGTGCTGGAACCATAGCACGAGAACCCTAATATGGTATGCTGCCCTGTGACCTAAGGCAAAATCTCATGCCTCGAATCTCCACAAGTATAATAAGTCCTAGAGTGTTGTGACTACTGACTCTGGAACTGGCCCTTGTCGACCTGGATAACCACCCTGATAACTCTGGATTGGAGGTGCACTAATAGGAGCTAGAGGTGTGCTGTAGGCTAGTTGCTGAAGATGAGACCGTAAAAACCATGACTACCCAAAGCACTGTGGAAATCGATCTGGGAGGATAGCCCCTACCAAATGAACCCCTGCCTCCAGACGAGGCACCACTGAAACAACCAAAATAACTAGGCTTTTTTCAGATACAACCTCCCTACCCTGACCACGAATCATCTCGATCAGTCTAGCTATCTCTACGACTCGCTGGAAAGAAATGTCATCCCCAGTCTCCTTGGCCATCTGCAGCCTGATACCAATGGTAACTCCATCAATGAATCTCCTCATCTATCCGAATCATTAGCTAGTAAGATAACAGCATGGCGAGCTAGGTCCACAAATCAAACTCCATTGGACTCCACAATACTCCATAAACTCCATTGGACTCCACAATACCCATGTTGCGCAACACCTCATGGCAACAGTCCAAATAATCATGTGGGTCCTTAGAAGGTGCACCACTAAAATGAATAGGAAAGAGCTTTGTGAACTTATCCAATCTCATCAATCCCTCAAAAGACATCGTGGGCCTCTCCCTGGTCTGTTTAGCAACAATAGGCTAAGCCACTCCAACTGGCGGAACTGTAGGAACTGCCGGAGTCTGATATCCGTGAGCCATCTATTCTGATGTGTGAATAGCGGGAGTCTGTGCTCCTCCCCCAGCCTGGAAGACGATTGGTGCCACCAGAAATGCACTTGTCTGGGCCACGCTCTCCATAAGACCCACCAAGCGGACTAGAGCATCCTGAAGTAAGGGGTAGTAATAAACCCCTCAGGGACTTTAGCTGGTCCAACTAGCATGGTCTGAACAGGAAGCTCCACCCCCTGCTCGATTTGAGGCTCCGGAATAGGTGTTGTTGCACGTTCTCTAGGCTGAGCTCTGCCTTTGCCTCTAGCTCGACCTCGGTCCTGGCCCGTCCCTGGCTCGGCCTCGGCCCAGGCCTCTACCCTGGGTAGCGGTAGCAACCCTAGGGCTCCGGCTCCTGACCTGCCGTAGATGCTGTGTGTGTTCTCACCATCTGCGAGAGAACAAGAGTAGAATGACTCAAACATCAATGATAGAATAAAATCGCACGATAGGGGAAGAAAGAAGCAAAATTTCCCTAAAGCTTCATAGACTTTAGAAGATAAATACAAACATCTTTGTACCGATCCTCCAGATTCTACTAAGCTTGCTCGTGACTTATGAGGCCTAAGCAACCTAGGGCTCTGATACTAACTTGTCACGATCCGGAATTCCCAATCTCAGGATTGTGATGACGCCTAACATCTACTTGCTAGGCAAGCCGACGTTATTAAATAAATTAACCAATTTTTTAATAATTAAAATGAAGTGATGATATTTATTGAGAAAAAAATTCAGAATTTGACACAGTGTTAATAAAAGTAATGTGATGCTAACTACTCCCAGAAATTCAGAGTCACAAGTAAATGAGCAACTAGAATACTATATATATGGTCTGAAATAGAGTACAACTGTTTGGAACTAGATGAACAGTAGAATAGATAAAGAAGGGGATTTCGGGACTGCGCTATGCAGCTATACCTCAAGTCTCAAAATGTGGCTGAATTCGAGCAGAACACCAGTAGATGCCGCCGGGATCAATACGAGTATCTGCACAAGAAGTGCAGAAGTGTAGCATGAGTACAACCGACCCAGTATACTCCATAAGTGTCGAGTCTAACACAACGAGGTAGTGACGAGGTTGTGGAAAGACACCTGCTTGAAACTTGTATAGATATACACATAGAGCAACAAAATAACAAGTAGTGTAATTAAAACATTAATTGGAAGGGGAGAGGCGAAAAGGGGAATATCATAAGAACGGAAAGTACGAAATCAACAAATAATATCTTCCGAAATAAGTAACAGTGTAACCAAGTAATTCACCAATTCGAAAATCAAATAAGGTAATGAGATAAAAATGGCGCGGCGTCACCCTTCGTGCTTTTACTCTCTTCCTCGCATGATCTGATAAATGATAATAATCAGTCAACGGAACGACATCATCCTCCGTGCTTTAATCTTCTCAATCTCTTGTGTAAATGATAATGAATGCAAATAAGACACGGCAACACCCTTTGTACTTTTCTCTCTTCCTCACCAAGCAACAACATTAATTCAAGATAGCAAAAATAAGGTGAGAAGCAATTTCTCTTCAATTATAGTGCCATGATAACAAATTCAACTTTCAAAATTCCCAGCATCTTTTAAGTGAACAATAAATACGAGGCGATAATTAAAGAAGTAATAATCTAACCTAAGCATAGAAAATGTAGGCAAATAAACAACATAATACAATAAAACAATTTCCACTCGTATGCTATGGCCTAATAACAACGTATATATACCCGTCACCTCACATATACATCATCCCCACACATAATACACATAGAAAATAGATCAACAAGTTCTAATCCCTCAAGTCAAGGCTAACCACTACACTTACCTCACTCCGTAACCAAATCAAAGCTCAACCGCGGCTTTTTCTTTAGAATTAGCCTCCAAACCAATCAAATCTTGCCAAATATAGTTCAAAAAATTCAAAATGGGCTTTAGAAACTACCCATGAGTGAAAAGTAATGGGGAATTGAAAGAAAGTGGATTAGAGTTGCTTACTAATGATTTTAGGAAGAAAAATCTCTTGAAAAATAGCCTTTAGAGTGTTTAGGGTTGAGAAATAGTGTAAAATGAGCTAAGTCCCAATTTCTCCATCTTTTACCCAGCTGCAGATGCCGCAATTGCAATGTCTTGTTCGTAATTGTGACCATCGCAAATGCGAAATAAAGTTGCAAATGCAACCTTGTATCGGAGTCTCAGATGTCGCAAATACGATAAAATGTACGCAAATGCGAACTGTCCCACCTTCGCAAATGCGGACAAATTCTTCTCAAATGCGAAGATACCCAACTTAATATTGCATCACAATTGTGATGCCAGAGTCACAAATACAGATAGACCATCTATCGCAATACGACTTCTTTTTCGTAATTGCGAAGTCCTAGCCCCCTGCACATGCTCGCAAATGCGAACTATTGTTTGCAAAAGCGAGGCTCTCAATTGCGATCCAGACCTCGCAAATGCGAGATCTACAACTGAACACCAGAAACCAACAGACTTCAAACCATACAAACTCATACGAAATTGTCCGGAACTCACCTGAGCCCCTCGGGCTCCAAACCCAATATGCATACAAGGGTAATAACATTATACGAACTCGCTCGCACGTTCAAATTATTCCTATTTACCGGACGGACTGGTCCGGGCTGGATGTGGAAAAAAATAGTGCGTCCGATTAGTGGGGCGGACTGGGTAGTGGGCTGACTTAGCGGGTTGATAGCGGGTTGGGAAATTTTGGTTTTAATTAGGCCTGTCGGGGTTTAGGCTTATTGGGTCTGGACCGGGCCGGGTTATTTTTTTTTTTTTTAGTATATTATATTTTTCTTATTCAATATTATTGATACTTAAGTGTTTGCAAACTTTTAATTAAGGAAATAAGTATTTAAGGCATAAAATTAAACTTTTAAACTTTAAAGTTTTAAATTTGAAAGTGGCTACAAAAAATTATTTAATAAGACCAATATGTAAGGATCAAACTCCGAAGGCTTTCATTTCATATTTTCATTGAATAATAAATGATACTTCAAATTAATTTGCAAGTTCTATTTTTATTTTTTTTATTTTTGAACTTATAAATTAAACGTTTACAACAATTATAAAAAATAAGAAAGAGTACATCACATGCTTTACATTATTTTTGTAATCCATGTCAACATGATGTTCTTGGTTTCCGGCATTGCTTGAATCGGAACCATAAACCATTATATCTCCAATATCTTAGTCCTCCGTTTCATCTACCTATTCACGCCCTTAATTTTGTCGTTCTGATCTTATCCAATCTCTGAAGCACACTAGAACTTCTAAAGCGTTGCTACCCAATGAATGATGGGTATCTCCTTGCTGCTGTCTTGCTTGGCTAAATGCGCTATCTGATGCAACTGTTGAAATCGACACATTTAGCACGTCTCGAGACATGGCTGAAAGAACAAGAAATTGATTTGAGTTGCTCCTCCACAAACCCAGCGGTAGAAATTCCTTTATGCAGGCTTCTGGTGACTTTTGCAAGTAGAATTGGAGTTCATCAATATTCCTGCTACTGGTTTGTTGATGCTCTCCTAGTGTAGACCAAATTAAATAATCTTCAACACCATCATTATCCTCCAAAGCATTTGAAGGAATATTTGCATCTACAGCAGCAGAAGCATCAACAATGTTAGCATAATAATTATATAAAGTTTGTAAATGCTTGCGTAGATTCATCAGGGGTTTCAGTTGACCAATATGCATATAAACATATAAAGCAGCAATTAATTGGCGGCAAGTGGCCATTTTGATAGAAGGGTTTAAAATAGCACTAATTAGGTAAATAGGGGGAATGAGATAGAAATATTTCTTAAATTTATCTAGCATAGATTCAACAACAGAACTATATCCTTCTTTCTTCTTAAAATCATGGAGTAAAAGAGAAATTTCAGCTATATGTATTAAACCATTTGCAATAGTAGGATAATAAGCTCCAGAAAACTCAAGTGTAGCTACATAAAATTTTTGTAATAATTTTATGACATCTTCAATGACATCCCAAGTTCTAGATGTTAACAAACGATTAGGATCGGTAAAATGAGAATTAGCAACTTCAGTTATAGACATTTATAACAACATCTTAAGAATAAATAAGTATAATTCCACCTAGTAACTATTTCTTCCGGCATGAGTCTTGGTTTTAGTTCATATTGTACACATTTATCCTTAAATGCATTTAATCTAGCACTTCTATTATTTCCTTGAATTTCATCAACAACTCTTCTAACTAAAGTGATCTCATTTCTAAATAATTCAGGGTCACACTTAACAATTAAATTATAAATAAGACATGCACACCTCACATGAAATATTTCAGGAAGTGGTGGGCGTAAATGCAATTTTAATAGTGTAATAGCAGAATTGTTGTTAGAGGCATTATCAAATGACATACACAACATTTTTCTAAAAGATTGTAATATATAGCAACTTCATGGATAGTATTACTTATAAATGCACCGGTTTGACTTTGATCTTCATCATATTTATATGCAATAATGCATAAAAAAAATTATAATCTATCCAATGGAATGTAACCGTCAAATAATCATTTCCATTAAAATCACGGCCAATATCAGAAGTAAGAGAAACTCTACAAGAAAGATGCCACGACCCTAACTCAAACCTGTCGTGATGGCGCCTATCAATAAAACTAGGCCAGCCGACTCCCACAATACTACCGTAATTCATTAAAAACTATGCCAGAAGACATCACGTTTAACAGAATTTCATAAAAGAAAACAAGAGTTGAACTAGAAATTTGAAATGCGGAAAATAAAGCCCCAAACATCGGGATGTCACTGAGTCATGAGAAACTACTACAAACTGTTCTAAAAATAGCAAGACTAACATAGTCTGAGAATAACCAAATACACTAAAGGGAAGATAAAGAAGGAGAAAAGCAGAACTGCTATCGCTAGGCAGCTAACTCGCTATCTCCGATGATCCGCTACTGAGTAAATCAACAACCACTACCGTGGCCAGAGATACCTGGATCTGCACACAAGGTGCAGGGGGTAACGTGAGTACACCAACTCAGCAAGTAACAAGTCCAAACTATGGACTGATAGGTAGTGACGAACTTAACCTCAACAGGTAAATAGAAATAAACTGTGCAGAAAAGTAGGCATGCTTTCAATTCAAGTATTCAACTCAAGCAGTAAACTAAATACAGTCTGGACAATGTGAGGTATAAAGCTCTGCCAATCTCTACGTGCCAATGCATAGACTGTATGAAAATGCACCATGTACCTCCACTCTCAAGTGCTCAACCGCTTGGTACTGTATATAGCCATCCAGCCCAGGGAAGATCCATCCCGGAATATATACACATCACTGACATCAGTCACTCAGTACCGAGGAAGGCCATTCCAGCCCTGTGGAGAAGATCCATCTCCAAGTATAAATGCTTCGAACAAGATCCATGTCCAAGGAAGATCCATCCCTCAATAATATCAACTGCGCTCACTGGGGGTGTGTTACAGACTCTGGAGGGGCTCCTACAGCCCAAGCGCTATCATAATCATCAATATAACCGCTGCGGTGTGCAGCCCGATCCCATAACTGTCACTCATAACCAGGCTCTCTGCCTCACTCAGTCATTAACTCTCCAATCTCACCACGGGCTCACAATGTCATGAAAACAACCCGGAACAATGATATGCTGAATCAATAATTAACTGAGACTGAGATATGATATAAAAATGCATAATCATGACCGAGTATGGAATATTAAGCGAAAACTAGTGAGATGACAGCAAGTAAAGACCGCCAAGGGTCGATACAATATCGACACAAAGCCTAAAAATTATATCTAGCATGATTTACAGCTCAACTATGTTATCACATGATGGAAACATGGATATCAACAGGATAGAGTCACTAAACGGTGCCATGGAATCACCCAGGCCAAAATTCTCATGGTGCACGCCTACACGCCTGCCGCTTGGCATGTGCGTCACCTCAATACTAATCAAATAACACATAGTTCGGGGGTTCAAACCCTCAGAACCAAGTTTGGAAGCGTTACTTACCTCAAACCAAGCCAAAATCCTACTTCGCGACGCCTTTGCCTCTCAAATCGGTCTTCAAATGTCCCGAATCTAGTCACAAGCAATACAATGCAATCAATATAGGCCAAGGAACCAATTCCACAAGAAAAATTACTTAATTTCACACAAATCCCGAAATCCACTCAAACCCGGCCCACGGGCACTCTTCTCGGAACCCGACAAAAGTCACAAAACTAGAAAGCCCATTCACTCACGAGTCCACCCATACCAAATTCATCAAAATCCGACATAAAATGGCCATTCAAATCCCCAAAATCATCTCTCCAATTCCCAAGCCTCAAACCCCCAAATTTCACCTAAAAAACACACCAACTAACATACAATCAGCCAACATGTTTGCCCAGTCCATACAAGGTATCTCTAGGGGTCCAAACCTAGTTAGCATGCAGATTACAGTCATCCTTTTCCAGCAGCAGGAACTCACACATTCCACTAACAAGCCCAAAAGCCACAAGGCAACTCCTCAATCAGCAATCTTCAGGAAATCATGCAGGCAAGAAACAAGAAAATGCTCACTCTTTTTTGTCAAAAAACACAGGCAGAATCAGCATGTATGCCCACCTTCTTGGATCCCTTTTGTTGACTGTCTTCAACTAGGCTTTCCTTGTACATAATGCAAAAGCAAAGTTGAAGATAATATGATCCAGAGTCCCACTTTTGTCACATCCTTTAGAATTGTCAAATGTAATTGGTGTAATTGGAAGATGACTCTTCTTGTGCATTTTTGTATAGTTGACCTAGGATATCTTCACCATGTTTTTGTCTACCTTGAAGTCTATCATTGTTGTGTAGGCAGCAGGTATTTCACCATAGGTCTAACTTCACATAGAATCATAGGTACAATTGGTTGTCAGTTTTGGATGATCAAGTGTACACTCAATTTTTGGGAGGTAAGGTCCATGTCCCCCTCCAATGTTGTAATCTACTTTATATTTATAAAATCTCACCCTAGGCACAATGCCTAGTGCACTTCATTAAAAAAAACACCAACTAGGTGGGAAGATCAGTGGGGAAGCATAATTATTGAATAGAAATGATCACCAGGAACTTACCTCAAGATTCACCTTCAAAATCCTCTCAAAAATCTCCAAAACCGAGCTCAAGAATGTTAGAATTGTGAAAAATCCCGGAACCCTCGTTTTTGAACCTTTTATATACTGCCCAGATGTCCTTCATCGCGATCGCGGAAATAGCCTCGCGATCGCGAAGCACAAACAGGGTGCCCCACATATTAACCTTACGCGATCGCAGAAATACACATGTGATCACGGATCACAACCTCTAAAAACTACGTGAACACGCCTAGCTCTACGCGATCGCGTAGAGCAAATTACTTTACCTCACTACCGCATCCTTCTAAGCGAACGCGACCTTAACTACGCGTTCGTGATGCACAGCTTCGCACACCTACGCGATCGCGGTCCTATCTCTGCGATCGTGTAGAACAAACTTACCTGTTCCCCTAAATAAGCCTACGCGATCGCGAATAGACTCCTGCGATCGTGTACAAGGAAACCAAAAACAACTTATACCAGATATCAGCAATTCAGCCATTTCGCCAACCAAAAATCAAGTCCGTTAACCACCTGAAACTCACCCGAGGCCCTCGGGACATCTACTAAACATACCAACACATCCCATAACATCATTCAAACTTAGTCGAGCCTTGGAATCACTCAAAACAATATCAAAACACCAAATTACCCTCGTATTCAAGCCTAAGAACTTCTAAACTTTTAAATTTCACAAATGACGCCGAAACCGATCAAATCACGTCCGAATGACCCCAAAATTTGCATACAAGTCAGAAATGACACCACGAACCAACTCCAACTTCCATAATTCCATTCCGACCCCGACATACAAATTTCCACTGCCGGCCAAAATTGCCAAAATTCCAACTTTCGCCAATTCATGCCTAATTCTACCACAGACCTCCAAATCACATTCCGGACGCGCTCCTACGTCCAAAATCACCTAACGGAGCTAACAGAACAATAAAAATTCAAATGCGAGGTTTTTTACGCATAAGTCATTATCTGGTCAACTTTCCCAACTTAAACCTTCACAAATGAGACTAAGTATCTCAATTTACTCCAAAGCCACTCCGGACCCGAACCAACTAACCCCGTAAGTCAAAATACTGCTGAAGAACAAAAATGAAGTAGGAAGTGGCAGAACGGATCTATAACTCTCGAAACGACCGGCCGGGTTGTTACATCATCCCCCTCTTAAACAAACGTTCGTCCTCAAACGGGTCTAGAAACATACTTGAAGTCTCAAATAGGTGTGGATATCTGCTTCGCATCTTATGCTCGGTCTCCCAAGTAGCCTCCTCCAGGGGCTGACCTCTCCAGTGCAATTTCACTGAAGCTATATCCTTTGATCTCAACTCTCGGACCTGCCGCTCCAAAATAGCCACTAGCTCCATATCATAAGTCAAATCACCCTCTAACTGAACCGTTCTGAAATCCAAGACATGAGACGGATCGCCGATATACTCCTGGAGCATAAAAACATGATATACTGGATGCACACCCGACAAGCTAGGTGGCAAAGCAAGCTCATAAGCCACCTCCCCAATCCTACGAAGAACCTCAAAAGGCCCAATGAACCGAGGTCTCAGCTTGCCCTTCTTCCCAAATCTCATAACACTCTTCATGGGTGAAACCTTCAGCAGAACCTTCTCCACAACCATATAAGACACATCACGAACCTTTCTGTTAGCATAACTCTTTTGTCTTGACTGTGCTGTACGAAGCCGCTCCTGAATCACTTTCACCTTGTCCAAAGCATCCTGTACTAAGTCTGTACCCAAAAGCCTAGCCTCGCCCGACTCAAACAAACCTACTGGAGATCTACACCTTCTACCATATAAAGCCTCCTACGGAGCCATCTGAATACTGGATTGGTAATTGTTATTGTAAGAAAAGTCCGCGAGCGGTGGAAACTGGTCCTATGAACCCCTAAAATCAATGACACAAGAGCGTAACATGTCCTCCAATAGCTAAATAGTGCGCTCAGACTGCCCGTTCGTTTGAGGATGAAATGCCGTGCTCAACTCCACCTGAGTGCCTAAATCTCGCTGCACGGCTTTCCAAAACTGCAATGTAAACTGTGTGCCTCTATCTGAAATGGTGGAAATTGGCACTCCATGAAGGCGAACAAACTCTCTAATGTAAATCTCAGCCAACCGCTCTGAAGAATAGGTAGTACACACAGGAATGAAGTGCGCGGACTTGGTCAGCTGATCCATAATAACCCAAATAACATCGAACTTTCTCAAAGTCCGTGGGAGTCCAACTACGAAATCCATGGTGATCCGCTCCAACTTCTACTTTGAAATCTCTATTTGCTGAAGCAAGCCACCCGATCTCTGATGCTCATATTTTACCTGCTGACAATTGAGACACCGAGCTACAAACCCAACTATATCTTTCTTCATCCTCCTCCACCAATAGTTTTGTATCAAATCCTGGTACATCTTCGCGACACCTGGATGGATGGAATACCCCGAGTTGTGGGCCTCCTCTAGAATCAACTCCCGAAGTCTATCTACATTGGGCACACATATTCGGCCCTGCATCCTCAATATCCCATCACCATCAATAGTCACATCTCTGGAATCATCATGCAGAACCTTCTCCTTGAGGATAAGCAAATGAGGATCATCATACTGGTGAGGAAGACCAAGAAACCACATAAGTTAGGACCCGACTAGGCTCCGAAATGCCCAATCACACAAACCAATTGGCCAAGGCCTGAACATCAACTGCAAGAGGTCTCTCACCAACAGGAAGGAATGCAAGACTACCCATACTCACTGCCTTTCTACTCAAGGCATCGGCCACCACATTGGCCTTTCCTAGATGGTACAAAATAGTAATATCATAGTCCTTTAGCAGCTCTAACCATTTCCGCTACCTCAAATTAAGATCCTTCTGTTTGAACAAGTGCTGGAGGCTACGATAGTCAGTAAACACCTAACAAGATACACCATAGAGATAGTGCCTCCAAATCTTTAACGCGTGAATAATGGCAGCCAACTCCAAATCATGAACAGGGTAGTTCTTCTCATCGAGATTCAACTGACGAGAAACATAAGCAATCACTCTACCCTTCTGCATCAACACATACCCAATGCCGATCCGAGAAGCATCACAATATACTGTATAAGTACCTGAAGCTGATGGCAGAACTAACACTTGAGCTGTGGTCAAGGCGGTCTTGAGCTTCTGAAAGCTCGCCTCACACTCATCCGACCACCTGAAAGGAGCACCCTTTTGGGTCAATTTGGTCAAGGGTGATGCAATAGATGAAAATCCGTGTATGAACCGACGGTAATAACCCGCCAAACCAAGAAAGCTACGAATCTCTATGGCTGAGGACGGCCTGGGTCAACTCTGGACCGCCTCTATCTTCTTTGGATCAACCTGAATACCCTCACTGGACACCACGTGCCCCAAGAACGCCACTGAACTAAGCCAAAACTCACACTTGGAGAACTTAGCATAAAGCTTCTCCTCCCTCAACCGCTGCAATACAACTCTCAAATACTCGGCGTGCTCCTCCTAGCTACGATAATACACCAGGATATCATCGATGAATACAATAACAAATGAGTCGAGATAAGGCCAAAACACGCTGTTCATCAAAAGCATGAACGCTGCTGGAGTATTGGTCAGCCCAAAGGACATCACAAGGAACTCATAGTGACCATATCGGGTCCTGAAAGCTGTCTTAAGAATGTCTGAGTCCCAATGTTCAACTGGTGATACCCTGACCTGAGATCAATCTTGGAGAATACCCTCGCTCTCTATTGCTGGTCAAATAAATAATCAATACGAGGCAAAGGATACTTTTTCTTGATTATGACTTTGTTCAACTGCCTGTAATCAGTGCACATAGTGCCATCTTTCTTCTTCACAAATAGAACAGGTGCACCCTAAAGTGACACACTAGGCCGAATAAACCCCTTATCAAGGAGTTCCTGAAGCTGCTCCTCCAATTTCTTTAACTCCACCGGTGCCATACGATACGGTGGAATAGAAATGGCCTGAGTGCCCAGCACCAAATCGATACCGAAGTCAATATCCCTGTTTGGCGGCATGCCCGGCAGGTCTGCAGGAAACACATCCGAAAAATCTCTCACCACCGGAACTGAATCAATAGTAGGACTCTCTGCACTGATATCCCTCACAAAGGCCAAATAAGAAAGACAACCCTTCCCAACCATCCGCTGGACCTTCAAGTATGAAATCACTATACTGGGAACATAATCCGACGAACCTCGCCACTCAATCCATGGCACCCCCGGCATAGCCAATGTCACCATCTTAGCGTGATAGTCCAGAACAACATGACATGGAGACAACCAATCCATGCCCAATATCACTTCAAAATCAACCATACTAAGCAGCAAAAGGTCTACTCGGGTCTCCAAGCCCCCAAAGGTCAGCACACAAGACCAATATACGCGGTCCACAATAATAGTATCGCCCACAAGAGTAGATACATGAACAAATGAAATAAGAGACTCGCGGGGCATATCCAAATAATGAGCAAAATATGACGACACATATGAAAAAGTGGAACCAGGATCAAATAATACAGAGGCACCCCTGTGGAAAACTGAGATAATACCTGTGATCACAGCATCTGAAGAAATAGCATCTGGTCTGACAGGGAGTATATAGAAACGGGCGTGACCACCACCTAACCGGCCTCCCCTTCTACGGCGACCCCTAGCTAATTGACCTCCACCCCGAGCTGGCTGGGCGGGCGGCGAAGTAACTGGTGCTGAAGTCGAAGGCTAACTCCTCCACTGAGATGAACCTCCCATAAGGCGGGGACAGAACCTCTTGATATGGCCCAAATCTCCACACTCAAAGCAACCTCTCCCTATAAATGGCGGTGAGGACTAAAGGGAGCCCCGAGCACCGGGATACCCGCAAGAACGCCCCGACATAGATGAACCCTGAGCTGATGGTGCATGAGTCGAACTCCAAGCTGGAAGGGCACTGAGAGATGAGTGGCCCTGATATGAACTGTGAGGACCCTGGCAAGATGATCCACCACGGTGACCGGGACGAGACATGTGAGCATGCCTGCAGGGACGACCCCTGCCGTGGTGAAATTGACCTCCAGAAGGAACACCGCTAAAACTACCAGATCCCCGAGGCCTCTTGGCCTCCCTCTCAACTCGCTCCTGGGGCGAACCGACTCTATCTCTCGAGCAATGTCAACCACCTTCTCAAAAGAAGCACCAGACACCCTCTCTCTGGTCATAAGAATTCGTAGCTGATATGCGAGGCCATCCACGAACCTCCTGATCCTCTCCTTGTCTATAGGAACCAACCAAACAGCATGACGGGCTAACTCTAAAAATCTCATCTCATATTACGTCACAGTCATATCATCCAGACGCAACTGCTTAAACTGTCTGCACAGCTCCTCTCTGCGGGACTGTGACACATACTTCTCCAGAAAGAGAACGGAGAACTGCTTCCAGGTAAGGGGCGCTTCACCAACAGTCCTACACCTCTCATAAGCCTCCCACCAAGTAAAGGAAACTCCAGAGAATTGAAAGGTAGTGAACGAGACCCCTCTGGTCTCCAGAATACCCACTGTACGGAGAATCTTCTAATACTTATCCAAGAAACCCTAGGCATCCTCGCCCTCTACACCACTGAAAGTCGGAGGCTGAAGTCTACCAAACCTCTCAAATCTACGCTGCTTGTCATCAGGCATAACTAGAACCACATAATCCTGAGCAGGTGCAACAGGCTGGGCTGGTTGTGCCCCCGGTATTTGATGTCCCTGAACAACCTGCTCGGGTGTACAGGCTTCGAGAGTTCAAGTGCCTCCCCCGGCCTGGAAAGTAGCTGCTGTAGCAGTAACAGAGACCGCCTGATCAAGACTGGTGCACACAGTTAGAATCTGAGCTAAGGTCTCCCGAAGACCTAGAATAACAACAGGCACAGCCAATTCATGAGCTGGTCTCGCTGGTGCATCCACAACTGGGACCTGATCATGTACTGGGGCAAATGGTGGATCTGCAGGTGCTACCCTAGCTGCTGTGTGAGCTACATGCCTGCCCCTACCATAGCCTCAACCGAGACCTCGGCCCCTTGTGGCCTAACCTGGTGGTACTGGTGGCTGTCCATTCTGGCCGATAGCACGTGTCCTCATCATCTGTGAGGGAATAGAACAACAGAAGTTTAGTTACCAGTATCAGCAGATTCACACGATACAAATTCAAGAATGAGAAGTATCCTTCGGTTCAACAGCCTCTCGAAGATAAGTACAGACGTCTCCGTACCGATCTGCAAGACTCTACTAAACTCGCTCATGACTCGTGAGACCTATGTAACCTAGGCTCTGATACCAACTTGTCACGACCCTAAACTTAAACCTGTCGTGATGGCTCCTATCAATAAAACTAGGCTAGCCGACTCCCACAATACTACCATAATTCATTAAAAACTATGCCAAAGGACATCACGTTTAACAAATTTCATAAAAGAAAACAAGAGTTGAACTCGAAATTTGAAATGCGGAAAATAAAGCCCCAAACATCGGGGTGTCACTGAGTCATGAGCAACTACTACAAACTGTTCTAATAATAGCAAGACTAACATAGTCTGAGAATAACAAAAACACTAAAGGGAAGATAAAGAAGGAGAAAAGCAGGACTGCGATCGCCAGGCAGCTAACTCGCTATCTCTGATGATCCGCTACTGAGTAAATCAACAACCTCTACCGTGGCCAGAGATACCTGAATCTGCGCACAAGGTGCATGGGGTAACGTGAGTACACCAACTCAGTAAGTAACAAGTCCAAACTAGGGACTGATAGGTAGTGACGAACTTAACCTCAACAGGTAAATAGAAATAAACTGTGCATAAAAGTAGGCATGCTTTCAATTCAAGTATTCAGCTCAAGCAGTAAAGTAAATACATATCCGGACAATGTGAGGTATAAAGCTCAGCTAATCTCTACGTGCCAATGCACAGAATGTATGAAAATGCACCATGTACCTCCACTCTCAAGTGCTCAACCACTCGGTACTGTATATGGCCATCCAACCTAGGGAAGATCCATCCTGGAATATATACACATCACTGACATCAGTCACTCAGTACCGAGGAAGGCAATTCCAGCCCTGTGGAGAAGCTCCATCTCCAGGTATGAATGCTTCGGACGAGATCCATGTCCAGGGAAGATCCACCCCTTAATAATATCAACTGCGCTCACTGGGGGTATGTTACAGACTCCGGAGAGGCTCCTACATCCCAAGCACTATCATAATCATTAATATAACCGCTGCGGCGTGCAGCCCGATCCCATAACTGTCACTCATAACCAGGCTCTCGGCCTCACTCAATTATTAACCTCTCTAGTCTCACCACGGGCTCACAATGTCTTGAAAACAACCCGGAACAATGATATGCTGAATCAATAATTAACTGAGACTAAGATATGCTATAAAAATGCATGATCATGACTGAGTATGATATATTAAGCAAAAACTACTTAGATGACAACAAGAAACGACCGCCAAGGGTCCATACAATACCGTCACAAATCCTAAACATAATATCTAGCATGATTTACAGCTCAACAACGTTATCACATGATGGAAGCATGGATATCAACAGGATAGAGTCACTAAACAGTGCCATGGAATCACCCAGGCCACAATTCTCATGGTGCAAGCACGCACGCCTGCCACTAGGCATGTGCGTCACCTCAATACTAATCACTTAACACATAGTTTGGGGTTTCGAACCCTCAGAACCAAGTTTGGAGGCGTTACTTACCTCAAACCAAGCCAAAATCCTATTCCGCGACATCTTTGCCTCTCAAATTGGTCTCCAAACGTCCCGAATCTAGTCACAAGCAATACAATGCAAAATCAATATAGGCCAAGGAACAAATTCCACAAGAAAAATTACTTAATTGGACACAAATCCCGAAATCCACTCAAACCCGGCCCCCGGGCCAACGTCTCAGAACCCGACAAAAGTCACAAAACTAGAAAGCCCATTCACTCACGAGTCTACCCATACCAAATTCATCAAAAACCGACATAAAATGGCCATTCAAATCCCCAAAATCATCTGTCCAATCCCCAAGCCTCAAACCCCCAAATTACACCTCAAAAACACACCAACTAGGTGGGAAAGTCAGTGGGGAAGCATCATTAACTCACCTTCAAAATCCTGTCAAAAATCTCCAAAACCGAGCTCAAGAATGTTAGAATTGTGAAAAATCCCGAAACCCTCATTTTGAACCTTTTACATACTGCCCAAATGTCCTTCATCGCGATCGCGGAAATAACCTCGCGATCGCGAAGCACAAAAAGGCTGCCCCACATTTTAACCTTACGCGATCGCGGAAATACACACGCGATCGCGGATCACAACCTCTCAAAACTACGCGAACGCGCCCAGCTCTACGAGATCGTGTAGAGCAAATTCCTTTACCTCACTACCGCTCCACATCCTCCTACGCGAACGCGACCTGAGCCAAGTGTTCGCGATGCACAACTTCACACACCTACACGATCGCGGTCCTATATCTGCGATCGCGTTGGACAAACATACCTCTTCCCCCAAATACGCCTACGCGATCGCGAATGGACTCCTGCGATCGCGTACAAGGAAACCAGAAAGAGCTTATACCAGATATCAGCAGTTCAGCCATGTTGCCAACCAAAAACCAAGTCCGTAACCACCCGATACTCACCCGAGGCCCTCGGGACCTCAACCAAACATACCAACACATCCCATCACATCATTCAAACTTAGTAGAGCCTTGGAATCACTCAAAACAACATCAAAACACCAAATTACCCTCATATTCAAGTCTAAGAACTTCTAAACTTTAAAATTTCACAAACGAAGCCGAAACCTATCAAATCACGTCCGATTGACCCCAAATTTTGCACACAAGTCAGAAATGACACCACGAACCTACTCCAACTTCCGGAATTCCATTTTGACCCCGAAATCCAAATTTCCACTGCCGGCTAAAATCGCTAAAAACTTTCGCCAATTCATGCCTAATACTACCATGGACCTCCAAATCTCATTTCGACGCGCTCCTAAGTCCAAAATCACCTAACAGAGCTAACAGAACCATCAAAATTCAAATCCGAGGTCGTTTACACATAAGTCAACATCCGGTCAACTTTTCCAACTTAAGCCTTCACAAAAGAGACTAAGTGTCTCAATTTACTCCAAAGCCACTCCGGACCTGAACCAACTAACTCCGTAAGTCAAAATACAGTTGAAGAACACAAAAGAAGAAGGAAATGGCAGAACGGGGCTATAACTCTCGAAATAACCGGCCAGGTCGTTACATCCTCCCCCTCTTAAACAAACGTTCGTCCTCGAACAGGTCTAGAAACATACTTGAAGTCTCAAATAGGTGTGGATATCTGCTTCGCATCTCCCGCTCGGTCTCCCAAGTAGCCTCCTCTAGGGGCTGACCTCTCCAGTGCACTTTCACTGAAACTATATCCTTTGATCTCAACTTTCGGACCTGCCGCTCCAAAATAGCCACTGGTTCCACATCATAAGTCAAATCACCCTTTAACTGAACCGTTCTAAAATCCAAGACATGAGACGAATCGCCGATATACTTCTTGATCATAGAAACATGAAATACTGGATGCACACCCGACAAGATAGGTGGCAAAGCAAGCTCATAAGCCACCTCCCAAATCCTGCGAAGCACCTCAAAAGGCCCAATGAACTGAGGTCTCAGCTTGCCCTTCTTCCCAAATCTCATAACACCCTTCATGGGTGAAACCTTCAGTAGAACCTTCTCCCAACCATATAAGACACATCACGAACCTTTCTGTTAGCATAACTCTTTTGTCTTGACTATGCTGTACGAAGCCGCTCCTGAATCACTTTCACCTTGTCCAAAGCATCCTGTACTAAGTCTGTACCCAAAAGCCTAGCCTCACCCGTCTCAAACCAACCTGCTAGAGATCTACACTGTCTACCATATAAAGCCTCCTACGGGGCCATCTGAATACTCGACTGGTAACTGTTATTGTAAGCAAACTCCTCGAGCGGTAGAACTGGTCCCATGAACCCCCAAAATCAATGACACAAGCGCGTAACATGTCCTTCAATATCTAAATAGTGCGCTCGGATTGCCCGTCCGTTTGAGGATGATGCCGTGCTTAACTCCACCTGAGTGCCCAGCTCTCGCTGCACGGCTCTCTAAAACTGCGATGTAAACTGTGTGCCTCTATCTGAAATGATGGAAACTGGCACTCCATGAAGGCGAACAATCTCTCTGATGTAAATCTCAGCCAACCGCTCTGAAGAATAGGTAGTACACACAGGAATGAAGTGCGCGGACTTGGTCAGCCGATCTATAATCACCCAAATAGCATCAAACTTTCTAAAATTCTGTGGGAGTCCAACTACGAAATCCATGGTGATCCGCTCCCACTTCCACTCTGGAATCTCTACTTGTTGAAGCAAGCCACCCGGTCTCTGATGCTCATATTTCACCTGTTGATAATTGAGACACCAAGCTACAAACCCAACTATATCTTTCTTCATCCTCCTCCACCAATAGTTTTGTCTCAAATCCTGGTACATCTTCGCGACACCCGGATGGATAGAATACCGCGAGCTGTGGGCCTCCTCTAGAATCAACTCCCGAATCCATCTACATTGGGCACACATATCCGGCCCTGCATCCTCAAAATCCCATCACCACCAATAGTCACATCTCTGGCATCATCATGCAGAACCTTGTCCTTGAGGACAAGCAAATGAGGATCATCATACCGGCGCTCTCTGATGCGATCAAATAATGAATACCGAGAAACCACACAAGTTAGGACCCGGCTGGGCTCCGAACAATCTTACAAATCGATTGGCCAAGGCCTGAACAACAACTGCAAGAGTTCTCTCACAACCAAGAAGGCATGCAAGACTACCCATACTCACTGCCTTTCTACTCAAGGCATCGACCACCACACTGGCCTTTCCCGGATGGTACAAAATAGTAATATCATAGTCTTTTAGCAGCTCCGACCATCTCCGCTACCTCAAATTGAGATCCTTCTGTTTGAACAAGTGCTGGAGGCTACGATGATCAGTAAACACCTCACATGATACACCATAGAGATAGTGACTCCAAATCTTCAACGCGTGAACATTGGCAGCCAATTCCAAATCATGAACATGGTAGTTCTTCTCATGGGGATTCAGCTGACGAGAAGCATAAGCAATCACTCTACCCTCCTGCATCAACACACACCCAATGCCGATCCTAGAAGCATCACAATATACTGTATAAGAACCTAAAGCTGATGGCAGAACTAACACTGGAGCTGTGGTCAAGACGGTCTTGAGCTTCTGAAAGCTCGCCTCACACTCATCCGACCACCTGAAAGGAGCATCCTTTTGGGTCAATTTGTTCAAAGGTGATGCAATAGATGAAAATCCCTGAACGAACCAATGGTAATAACCCGCCAAACCAAGAAAGCTACGAATCTTTGTGGCTGAGGACGGTCTGGGCCAACTATGAACCGCCTCTATCTTCTTCGGATCAACCTGAATACCCTCACTGGACACCACGTGCCCCAAGAACACCACTGAACTAAGACAAAACTCACACTTGGAGAACTTAGCATAAAGCTTCTCCTCCCTCAAAAGTTGCAATACAACTCTCAGATGCTCGGCGTGCTCCTCCTAGCTACGAGAGTACACCAGGATATCATCGAGGAAGACAATAACAAACGAGTCGAGATAAGGCCGAAACATGTTGTTCATCAAAAGCATGAACGCTGCTGGAGCATTGGTTAGCCCAAAAGACATCACAAGGAACTCATAATGACCATATCGGGTCTTGAAAGCTGTCTTAAGAATGTCCGAGTCCCTAATCTTCAACTGGTGATACCCTGACCTGATCAATCTTGGAGAACACCCTCGTTCCCTGAAGCCGGTCAAATAAATCACCAATACGAGGCAAAGGATACTTTTTCTTGATTGTGACTTTGTTCAATTGTCTGTAATCAATGCACATAGTACCATCTTTCTTCTTCACAAATAGAATAGGTGCACCCCAAGGTGACACACTAGGCCGAATAAACCCCTTATCAAGGAGTTCTTGAAGCTGCTCCTTCAATTCCTTTAACTCCGCCGGTGCCANTGGAAGCTCAGGCGGCACCTCCGCCTCCCCAGGTCCCGCAGTCTATTGAGGATGCCCTCAAGGAGATTCTTGTCAACCAGAAAAAAATCCTTGACAACCAGAAAGTGCTCGCTGATGCTGTTGATTCACATAGCAAGGCTCTCAAGGAGCTTGCTAAGGAGCACAAGAAGTTGAGAAAGACACGGGCCTCCAAGGAGTCCGTGAAGGAGCTGAGGGTTGATGTTGACAGGTTGAAAGTAGACCAATTGCCCTTGGATTTATTGCTTCATGACCCTGCACCAGCAGCTCATCCCCAGTTGGAGCAATCTCAGAGGCCTCCCAAGAGGAGGAGGATGATTCCCCGGGCGGACGATGCAGTCATCCAGTTGGCAGACCCACTGGAGGCCTCCTCCAGTCAGCCACATGATGCACCTCAGGAGCCTGTCCAGGTCCAAGCCCAGGTCCCAGCAGCAGAGCAGCAGGCCATAGGGAATCAGTCTGAGGTTCCCGAGCATAGTGAGGACCCAGGGGCCATTCAGGAGCCCATGCAGACAGACAGGCCATAGGGAGTCTCTATATCCTTTTCCCTTTTTCTTTTTGGTGCTTATTTGGTTTAGTTGGCATTGGGGACAATGCCAGCTTTCATTTGAGGGGGTAGGCCCTACTTTTTTGGATTTGGATGATTGTATATATTTGACAATTTTTATGCTTTCTTGGTTTTTCATCTTTGGTTTGTATATAATTTCAACATTTTGTCACATTTCTCGCACTTTTATTTTACTTTGGCTCTATATATAATGTTGTGTTACATTGTACATATTCATCCCATCTATTGTATATTCGATCAAATCCCCTCTTATATATATTCATTTCACTTTTCGCAATTTTTCGTTCTTAGCTTCTTATTTATGTTCGTAGCTTCTTGTTTTGAACGTTTGTAATAAGCCTTTGGTTTTCTTAATGCCACGGTTCTTTCCAATGGTGGAGTTTGTGTGAACCGGGTGGCTCTTCCCAATGATAGATGGCGTGACAACCTTCTTAAGGGTTTGAGTATGTTTTTCTTTTCTTTTTGGCTTTTTAGTAGTTAGTGGTTAAGGGTGCCTCAAGCAAAGCTTTACTTGGGCCTAGCACATTTGCCTTTGATCTCATGATCAAAAACAAATTGTTGTGTTTAGGATGGTGAAAGTCGTGACCCTGAGACTCTTGTGTTGACCGATAATCATCAAGTGGTTTTTCGGGACCATTGTGTGCTCAAATCTTATCTAAGATTGTTGTGGGCCCCCGACTCTGTGTCCTTAGCAACCCCATAGCGTGTGTGGTGAGAAATTGCATTGCAAGTCCAAGTCCCGAGACATTAGTCTAGAACTTGCCCTGAATGTTTGTTGAGGCGATATCTTAAGTGAATTTTGACTTGAGACATGATTATAGGCTCTTCTTGATCCAAAAGCAAAGAATGAAAGGTGTGGAAAATTGAGAAAGGAAAAAAAGATTTGAAATGTATAAAAAAGAGTGACGGTGTGTCTCTCTTAGCCCTTGAAAGTAGTGAAAAGAAAAACTCAAAGAGTCAAGTGAATCTGTGCCAAAATGAAACAAAAGAAGTGCTTAAGGGAAGATGAAACCTACTTAGACCAAACATTGCCTACCCGGAACCAAAAGCCTTCACTATGTCTCCACAAAAGCCCTATATGATCTCTAGTTGAATGATGCTTACATTAGTGGTGACTCACATAAGGGGCAAGCATATGGTACTTAGTGCCGGACTTGTGACTTTTCTTTGAGAGGGATGAGTGAATTTCTATTAACCTCGTTCTGAGTGCCACTATTCTAAAGGTGAGGTTTGCTTAGGGAGAGCCGAGGATGTGTGAGTTTGGGTTCCACAATGACTAAAGTAATAGAAAGAGTCCTTTGATATGTTGGGTTAACTCTTGATGCTCTTGCGTCGCACTTGATCCATGGTGTTTTAAAAGAGTAAATGTTGTTAATGATTCATGTGTATTGAGGGCAATTGTTAGTCCCAATTGATGCTAGATGAGGTCACCTTAGGATAGCTGAATTGTCTTGGATTTTCTCTTAAGGGGTGGGTCTTATTTTGTTTGCTTGAGGACAAGCAAAAACTTAAGTTTGGGGGAGTTGATAACTAGGGATTTTGATACATTTTATACTCCTCCTTGCTTATGTTTTGATTAGAAATCTGTACAAAGTAGTCTCAAAAGGCTCACAAGTTGCGCTTGATTGCAGGTTTGATCAACAAAGTGACAAGATGTCAAAGTTCAGCTCAAAAAGGAGTGAAATTTGCACAAGTACTAAGACAAAACAAAGCTCAGGCAAAACAGGCCCAATGCGACCTCACACCATTCTGTGTGGTCCGCACAAGTGAGATTCAGAGAAGGTGAATTCCAGGCCAACAGGCAATGCGGCCGCATGAGATTTAATGCGGTCTGCATTGGAGTTACTGCGGCCCCACTCGATTTAGTGCGGTCCGCAGAGCCAAATATCAGAGAGGTGCCAGTTTTGAAGATTGAGGTCAATGTGGTCCGCGCTCCATTTCATGCGAACCGCACTAGAAGCCACCGCGGCCGCACTCGATTTTGTGCGGTCCACATTGCCTGAGTTCAGAGAGCTAGAATTTTATGTCAAGAGCCCTAGTGCGGCCGCACACCATTTTGTGCGGTCCGCAATAACCCCGCAGGGGTATTTTTGTCCAGACATTTCAGCTTAGTATAAATAGCTTCCTTTCCATTTTTAGGGAAGCAGATCGTAAGTACTGAAGGCTGCGCACGTGACTCCCGTTTCTTTAGCTATTTTGGGCAATTTTCTCTTCATTTTCAACATTGAATCTTCAAGTTTAATTTAGTAATTAATTAATATGAGTTTTTCTTCATCTATTTCTTTGTTTCTTTCTCTAATTATGAGTAGCTAGACCCATCAGCTAGGGTTGTGGCTCAACCCTAGTGTGGGTAATTGATGGGTCTTGTATTTTAGAGCTTGATTGACTATGGGTGTTTGATATTTGAGCTAATTCCATGTTTAATTGCTAAATTAGTGGTTGCAAACACTAGTTTGTGTTTAGTTGACTTTTGCTCTTCTTGAGAAAGAGAGCCTAAGTCTCTAGAATTAGTCCAACAAGGAATTGGGGCGTACTCAAGAGAATTGATAGCCCCAATTAAAGGGTTAAACCGAGAGATCGTAATACCCGACTTGATCTTCAATTGCTTGTGCAAATTCGCATACCCAATTGGTCTTGAGAAAGTCAATTCGGGCAAAATCACTCGAACTACCGAGAGGTATAGAGTGAGTAGAATCGAGCAATGGTTATATCATACTCCCCAAATATGTCAATCTAGCTTTAGATTCAAGATTCCATCAATTGACCACCTAGGCGAAGGTCACTACCCTTGTGCCCTTTAATCATTTGATCAACTTGCAATAGTTTAATCCTAGCTTATAGTAGTTTAATTGAGCATTGTAGTTTATGGAATTAGAATCATAATAAAAACCCAAAAATGTTTAGAAGTGCAATTTGGAGCAAATACACAACTCCACTTTAGATAGACACCCAACTCCAATATCTAGCTCTCTGTGGAGTTCGATCCCGACCCTAAATCGGGTAAAAGCTGCTTCGACCTCTCTCGCTACTTAATAGTAGTGCAGGGTTGGCCGTGATCACTTTTTGGCGCCGTTGCTGGGGAGCTAACAGTTTTGGCTATCTATCTAAATAGATTTGTGTTTTGTTCTTCTTTCCTTCTTTGTTACTAATTTGTTTGTGTCAATACATCAGGTACTAAATGGCATTAAATGCTAATGACCCTCTTGGGAACGTGAATGCGGGGGAGGAGGTAGATGACAATGGAGAGGATGAGGTACCTCTTGTACCTCAAGGACAACGTAGAGGCCGCCAGGCCAATGCAAATGAGAACGTCCCAACCCTCCTCCGCCACCTCCAAGTGTGGCTCCTAGAGTGCTTCCCAACCAAGGCTATGCAAGTGCAATCGTTCCGCCCCGGACCCGGATGGGCAATTTTCAAATAACCAATGTGATGCTGACATTGCTGGAGCAGCGTGGGTACTTCACCGTTGCTGCCACTCAGAATGCTTAGAAACATCTCAACGGGTTCGGGGATACCTGTTAGGGGAGCAAGCAAACCAATATGTCTGAGGATGCTCTTCGATTGAGGCTTTTCCCATTCTAACTTAGAGGGAAAGCATTGGATTCTCTTGAGCGACTCCCCAACCATTCCATCACAACTTGGGATGAGTTGGCGGATAAGTTCATTGCCAAATTTTTCTCACCAGGGCACATGGCAGCACTACCGGATGAGATCTTAGCCTTCAAGCAGGAACCTACTGAACCATTGCACGAGATTTGGGAGCGATATAGAACTATGGTGAAGGAATGCCCCAACAATGATATGATAGAGGCAATGATACAACAGACCTTCTATCGGGTCATCAATACAACGAATCAGTGCATAGTGAATCAATTGGCTGGGGGAAATTTCATGAAGCTGCCTTATGATGAAGCTTTCCTATTCTTGATGAAATGGCTGACATATCCTCCGCTTGGCAAAGTAGATCCAATGTGCCACAGGGTGACCCCTCGGTCACTCATTTGCACAAAGAACTACATGTCCATGGACAGGCTATAGCATAACTTACAACAACAATGAACCAATTAGCAAAGGCACAGTTGCAACAAGTTCAGAATCCTCGCCAAGTAAATGCCATGGAGGGTGTTAACATGCTTGTGAACAATAGAAGACAGAGAGGTCAACAGAACCAAGGGAATTCGGATCAATTTGACAATGATTGTGGAGGATTCCAAGATGATTGCTATGATGGGCAGAACGAAGAGGTGCAATATGTGAATAATTACCAAGGTCAAAGAGGAAATTCGTCTAACCAACAACAACAGTGGAGATCCCAGGGCAATTGGGGTAACCAACAACAAAGCAACAATAATTGGAACAATCAACAACAAGGGAACAACAATTAGGGAAACAAAATAACAATCGGAACAATCAGGGAAACTGGGGCACAACCAACAATTAGGGTGGAAACAACAACAACCAAGGTGGATGGAACAATAACCAAGGAAATCAGGGGCAAGGCTTTCAAAGGCCCCCAATGTACCAACAACCGAGCAACTCACCACCGTTTCCATCACAGGGTCCTAGTTCTTCCAACAATGAAATGGGCAGAATTGAAATGATGTTTGAATAGATGATGAAAAAGAATTCTGACTCCGATGCGCAATTGGCTTCTCACAATACTTCAATTAGGAATTTGGAGGTCCAGCTAGGCCAAATCTCACAGTCTTTGAATACTGCCCTAAGGGGGCTCTACCGAGTGATACGGTTGTGAACCCGAAGGGTGGGAACAATCATGTTATGGCAGTAACTACACGGAGTGGAAGAGGCGGTGATATGAATGCCTCCAAATAAAAGCAAGTTTTGGGTGATGAAGTGGAGTTGCAAGAAGATGAAGTTCCTTTGGTGGTTGAGAATGTGATTGATGAGAATGTGAATCAAGAAGTAAGGATTGATATTCAAGATGCCAAGGTGGAAACACAAAATGACATGAACCCATCTAAGGAGCACGTAATAGACATGTCGGAGCCGGTTGTGCCAAAAGCCAAGGTACCCTTGCCTAGGTCACCTCTACCTTATCCTCAGAGGCTAGCCAAGTAGAAAAATGAGTATCAATTCAAAAAGTTCATAGACATGATGAAGAGCTTATCCATTAATGTTTCTTTGGTAGAGGCTTTAGAGCAGATGCCTGGCTATGCTAAATTCATGAAAGATTTGGTGACAAAGAAAAGATCCATGGACTGTGAAACTATCAAGATGACCCACCAAGTTAGTGCTATAGTACATTCAATGGCTCCAAAGTTAGAGGATCCCGGTGCTTTCACTATCCCTTGCACTATAGGGAGTGCAGACTTTGCTAAAGCTTTACGTGATCTAGGGGCAAGCATCAACTTAATGCCCTACTCAGTTTTCAAGACCTTGGGTATTGGGCCACCGAGGCCAACTTCCATGCGATTGCAAATGGCAGATAGATCAATGAAGCGACCATTGGGTATTGTTGATGATGTGCTCGTCCGGGTGGACAAATTTATCTTGCCAGCTGATTTTGTGATCCTGGATTGTGAGATAGATTATGAGGTCCCGATCATATTAGGGAGACCTTTCCTTGCTACGGGGAAGGCTCTAGTGGATGTGAAAGCAGGGGAACTCACTTTCTGGGTGGGTGATGAAAAGGTCGTTTTTTATGTGTGCAAGTCAATGAAGCAGCCCAACTGTACAGAAGTGTGTTCATTTGTGGATCTTGTCGCGGTTGTGATAATTGATGATACCAGTGCAATGATCCATGTGGAGGATCCTTTGGAGGCCGTATTGTTGAATCTTGATGTCAATGATGATGAGGGCCGAGTAGAGTGCGTGAATGCTTTACATGGAATGGGCTCTTATTCTTATGAGCCTAGGAAACTCTCTTTGGATCTTGAAAATAGAAAGACCCCTCCAACAAAACCTTCAATTGAGGAACCCCCGGTGTTGGAGTTGAAGCCATTACCTCCACACCTCAGGTATGAATTCTTAGGCCCTAATTAAACTTTACCAGTTATTCTTTCCTCTTGTCTTACTAACATGCAGGTAGATGCCATATTGGCGGTGCTCAAAAAGCGGAAAAAGGCAACCGGATAGACTTTAGCTGATATTCGGGGAATAAGCCCCGCATTCTGTATGCACAAGATTATGAAGATGATGCAAAACCCTCCTTGGAACATCAAAGGAGGCTGAACGAGGCAATGCAAGAAGTTGTGAAAACGGAGGTGATCAAGTGGTTAGATGCCGGAGTGGTGTATCCTATCTTTGACAGCTCGTGGACTTCACCGGTGGAGTGTGTGCCGAAAAAGGATGGTATGACCGTGGTGACCAATGCTAATAATTAACTTATCCCAACCCGGACAGTGACCGGATGGAGGGTGTGCATGGACTACCGCAAGCTTAACAAGGTGACCCGCAAGGATCACTACCCATTGCCTTTCCTTGACAGATGCTTGATCGTCTTGCTGGGAGTGCCTTCCAGAGGATCAGGAGAAGACAACCTTTACTTGTCCATATGGCACCTTTGCTTTTTCTCGGATGCCCTTTGGGTTGTGCAATGCACGGGCAACATTCCAACGGTGTATGATGGCCATTTTCACCGATATGGTGGAAGATGTTTTGGAGGTGTTCATGAACGACTTCAGTGTTGTGGGTGATTCATTTGAGGAGTGTCTGACAAATCTGGATAGAGTGTTGGCCCGGTGTGAAGACACCAACCTTGTGCTAAATTGGGAAAAATGCCACTTCATGGTTGAGGAGGGCATAGTGTTGGGTCATAAAATTTCAAAGAATGGTATTGAGGTTGACAAAGCCAAAATTGAGGTGATTTCAAGACTTCTTCCCCCCACTTCTGTCAAGGGGGTTAGAAGTTTTCTTGGGCATGCAGGGTTCTACCGGCGGTTTATCAAGGACTTTTCGAAGGTAGTGAATCCTTTGTGCACGCTGCTAGAAAAGGATGCAAAGTTCGTGTTTGATGAGGGATGTATCCAAGCCTTTGAACTTCTCAAGCATCAGTTGACCACCACCCCGATCATTACCGCACCCAATTGGAGCTTGCCTTTCGAGCTCATGTGCGACGCGAGTGATGTTGCGGTTGGGGCAGTTTTAGGTCAAAGGGTGAACAAAATATTTCATCCAGTGTACTATGCGAGCAAGACAATGAATGAGGCTCAAAGGAACTACACGGTGACTGAGAAAGAATTGTTGGCTATTGTGTTCGCAATGGAAAATTTTCGGCCATATCTTATGGGAGCCAAAGTCATAGTGCACACCGATCATGTAGCTCTTAGATACTTGATGACAAAGAAAGACTCCAAATCTAGACTGATGCGATGGGTCTTATTACTCCAAGAGTTTGATTTTAAAAATTGTGGACTAGAAAGGTAGTGAAAACCAAGTGGCGGATCATTTGTCCCTCTTGGAGGAGGAAGGAAGGTCGTGTGATGGACTAGAGATCAATGATGCATTTCCCGATGAGCAGCTACTTTCTGTGTCGATGAGTGATATGCCATGGTTAGCGGATGTTGCTAATTACCGTGTTACTGGCATCATCCCGTGTGAGCACTCTTCTAACCAAAGGAAGAAGCTCAAATGGGATAGTCTGGACTTCTATTGGGATTAGCCATACCTGATCAAGATTTGCACCGACGGAGTGATCCGGAGGTGTGTACCTGAGGAGGAGCAATCTAGCATTCTAGAGGTTTGTCATTCCTCCCACTATGGTGGCCACCATGGAGGGGCGAGGACAGCTTCGAAAGTTCTAAGTTGTGGATTTTTTTGGCAAACTCTGTACAAAGATGCAAGTGATTTAGTGTGAAGGTGTGACCAATGTCAAAGAGCAAGCGCTATTTCAAAGAAAGATGAGATGCCTCTAAACACCATTCTAGAAGTGGATATCTTTGATGTATGGGGTATCGATTTCATGGGCCTATTTGTAAGCTCGTGCGAAAACACCTACATTCTTGTAGCGGTTGATTATGTCTCAAAATGGGTCGAGGCTGTGGCTTTGCCGAACAGTGAAGCTAGGAGTGTGGTTGCATTTCTAAAGAAGAGCATTTTCACAATGTTTGGCACTCTTGGTGCAATTATAAGTGATGGAGGATCGCATTTTTGCAATAGAGCTTTTGACACCTTGCTTGCCAAGTATGGTGTCAACCACAAAGTGTCTACTCCTTATCATCCTCAGGCGAGTGGCCAAGTTGGAGTCTCAAACAGGGAAATCAAGAATATTCTATCTAAAACGGTCAATGCAAATAGGACTGATTGGTCTAAGAAGCTGGATAATGCTATATGGGCGTATAGGACTGCTTACAAAACTCTGATTGGTATGTCTCCGTATCGGTTGGTGTTCGGGAAAGCTTGCCATTTACCGGTTTAGTTAGAGCATATGTGGGCCTTGAGAAAGTTGAACCTTGATTGGGATGTGGCTGCAAATCTCCGGGTTGAGCAACTCAATAAACTTGATGAATTTCGTTTCCATGCCTACTCCAGTTCGTCCTTGTACAAGGACAAGATAAAGTACCTTCACGACAAATATGCTCATGGCAAGGAGTTTAGAGTGGGTGATTTGGTGCTCTTGTTCAAGTCTCGGTTACGGTTGTTTTCGGGAAAGCTAAAGTCAAAGTGGAGAGGACCATTTGAAGTAGTGTGTGTAACCCAGTTTGGTGCTCTTGATTTACAGAACAAAAGTTGAGAAGTTTTTAGAGTGAATGGGCATAGGGTCAAGCACTATTTGGGAAAGTTTGATGATAGCCATGTGGTGGCTCTTGTTCATTTCAAATGATGGGATGGTAACATGTGTCGTGCCGCGACGTTAAATCAGGCGCTTCTTGGGAGGCATCCCATGTGTTTTTCTTCTTGTTTTTATTTGATTTTCATTGTAGTATAGGATTTATTTTTGGACTAACTGGTTGTGAGATGCTACAGGATTGTGTTGATGCAGTGCAAGACATAGTGGATAAAATGATCAGGCCTCTGAAGTTTCCAATGCGGCCACACTACATTTAGTGCGGACCGCACTGAAGAAAGGGTGAAAATAACACTCTCTGAAGTTTGCCACCGCGGCTGCAGTCCATTTTGTGCGGTCCGCGGTGGACCACTGCGGTGGCATTCCATTTTGTGTGGACCGCAGTGGTTGCCTTCTCAAGCTTTGAATCATGTTGAATGGTGCGGACCGCGGTCGATTTTGTGCGGTCCGCACTGGTTGGTAAGACTGGGCCCCAGGTCCTTTTCTATAAATAGGGCCTGAGGCCCTCCTTTTACCCTTTTCGCACTATTGACTCTCAGACCTCTAAAACACTATTCATCCTCCCTGTTACTTACAATTAATTGCTTGGACTTGTTAATCTTCATCCTATCTCACATCTGGTAACTTAATGTCAATTTAATTTTTTTAATTTTGTTATTTTCTTTCCTTTTTGTTTTACTTGGTTTTTATTTCTCTTCTTCCCGTATTTTCTTCAATTGATTAGGTTAGGGTAATTAATCACCTGATTAGAGTAGGCTTAGGCAGTTAAAAATAATGGGCAACTACTTAGGGACTGTTATTAGGTGTAAATTTGAGCTTAAAATCAAAATTCATGCAACACTAACTTAGTGCCACAGCTGGGCACTCAGTGCGGAACTCGGTCGATTCTGTGCGGTCCTCGGTGGCCTTGTGCGGTCCGCAGTAACATTTTGTGCGGACCGCATTGCTGAATGTTGGTTTTCCAAACTTTGGGGACTGCGGCCGCAACATTTTGTGCGGTCCGCATTGGTCCCAATGCGGCCGCACAACATTTTGTGCGGTCCGCAGAGCAATTGTTCAAAGAGTGGGTAGTCTGAAGCCCACCTCTGTGCGGACCGCGGTCGATTTTGTGCGATCCGCATTGACCCCTGTGCGGCCGCACACCATTTTGTGCGGTCAGCACTGCATAATTTCTGCAACTGTCTGCAATTCTTTCTGCAACCCTGTTCTTAATTGTTGCAACTGATACTAACAAATTTATTTGGATTGTGCTTGCAAACAATGGTGAAACAACGAGGTAAAGCCTCTAAACAACCGGGCAGAGGAGAATCCTCCCGCGGAGGGAAGCAAAAAATGATAAAACTAACTCCTCAAGCCCAGCAAAATATTAAAAGGACAAGAAAGTTGATAAAAGCTGCTGCTAGAGCTGCTTCCCAGTCTTCGAGGAGTGAGTATGAGCCCTCCGGGGAGATTTTTTCAGACTCCGTGCCAGAGTACATCGAAGACTGGCTGGAGAGGTTCCCGCTAAGAGACACACCTCCAGCATCCCCCACTGCCCGAGCGTCAGTGAATGTTTCTTCTGGGTCGTCTGAAGGCTCAGCAAAAGGTAGTGGGGAATACTCCACCTCTCCCACAGCTTCATTATCCGGAGAGGGTGCAGTAGGAGCTGAAGAGGAAGTAGGAGGAGCGAGAGATGTAGGAGAAGGGGGTGAACCTCAGGTTGGCGGGGTTGATAGAACTAGAAAGCCGGAGACATGGCAAGACCGGTTCGTGAGTGAGGTAGCATATCATAAATTCGGGGAATGATGGCCGATGAGGAAGTTGATCCCGGAAAGGAGTTTTGTGGATAGAGACTTGCTACCTCACAACCCCAATGTGAGGAGGCAGTTTAGGGAGAGAGTTGGTTGGGAGTACTTTTCGAGTGATTGTGTAGATGCCAATGAGCACTTGGTCAAGGAATTCTACACCAACGTTGCCCACATCAAAAAGGGCACCAAGGTGACCAAGGTGCGAAACCTGAAAGTGTTATTTGACGGGAAGACTATAAATGACTACCTTGGCCTTGATGAGGAGATGAGACATTGTACATGGCAAAGATGGAAATGGGCGAGGAGGTCCGTCCCTGGTTGGCACAGTATCTGGCAATCCCAGGTACCACCCCCGATTGGTTGACTGCGGGCATCAAGAATCTGAGACGTAGTTTGAACTTCGAGGCAAAGGGGTAGGAAACGTTTGTGTGTAGCAGACTGGACCCTGTCACACCTCCTTTTTTCACTACAACCCCGGAATAGGGTATAATAAAGGGTGTAAAGGAGTTTTTCCAATTAAAGGACAATCGGAACGGGATTTATTATTAATATTCAGAGTCGCCACTTGGAAGATTAATGGTGTCCCAAGTCACCGGTTGAATCCCGATCCGAGGAAATTATGACTCTGTTAACAGTCCGCGAACCAGAACTCCGGGTAAGGAATTCTGTTAACCCGGGAGAAGGTGTTAGGCATTCCCGGATTCCGTGGTTCTATCACGGTCGCTCAACTGTTGTATTTGTTTTTATCTGATTTTTAAACATGTTCTAACTTATGTGCTTTTATTAGTAAACCGCTTTTATTTTTATTTTTTTAATAAGAATTGCAACGTCGTGAAAATGCGTCTTGAACCACGTCGCACCAGTGCACCCGTGATTGTTAACACATTTCAACTTCGTTGAGATTTGGATTTGGGTCACATAAATGTGCACCCAAATTTAGGAAAGTAGATATTATTAAAATAACGCGCCTAAAAGCAACTACGCATTTTTAACTTTGCGAGGGCCATGGAAATCTGCTAAATGGCACGCCTCGAATTCTAGAGATCAAAGGATTGTACTCAACTAATGCAAATTACGGGGTTCATTTTATGTGATTTCCCTAAACACTAGTGCCTATAACAAACAGTTTTCTCCGGTCAGCTCTGAACAACGAAACAACAATTATTGGCCGGAAGAATTTCCTCATCTTACTTAGCAAACTAACGCTCATGCATATACTACAAATATCCAACCATGTTAATGCTATGTACGTTGAAGTAAAACTGATTTTCAATCCAATTAGCACCACTATAATGATTTTCAAACTCATTCAAACATGTCCTTACTAGGAAACAAGACTCAACTGGAACGTAACATAATACAAAATGACACAAAATTGAACAGAATTTCAGAAACCGCTAACGACGCAATTCAAACAATAGTATTAGCCAAACGATTCATCAAACATGAGGAGTAGTACTTCTGAACACGACACAAAGGCAAAAGACTGACCAAAGTCACATACCTTCCCGGCGACAGAACCAGCGCCGGAGACCTCGACGCGACAACCACGAACGGGCTTCGGCCAAAAACCAATAGAATCGACCTTCGATATTCAATCGAAAAGCTCGGGACTCGCCGGAACCACGACAACACTCAACAATGGGGCTTGTCGTGAACTCAAATCGCTCAAACAAACTCCGTTCATGGAGAAGCGAAAGTCCGAAACTAAGGAGACGAAACAGAATGTTTTATGCGCTATGTAGTTGTCTTGTGAGTTTTACATCAAGGAAATCTCAAAGTATGTGCGTTCTTGTGTGTGTTCCGTTGGCGAGGCAACAACGTTCTATGGCATTAGGGAGTCATTTGGGGTGGTCGTTTCTAGTTAACGTTGCTGAAGCTTAGGGGTGTTCATGGAGTTCTGTGGCGGAGATGGGGCGGGGATATGGAGGAGTCCCGTTGGTGGATCTGTTATTAGAGTGTATAGGTCTGTTATTTTTGGTTCTTCAGCTGAAGAAGATGAAGTCGTGAGGGGAGGTCCTTGTATGGTGTATTGCGGTTGTCTCTAGTCTAGAGTCTCTCCCCCTTTTTTGTGTTTGTGGTATAGGTAGTATTATATAGGGTAGGGATTAGGTTAGGGGTATGGGCCTAGGAGCTATGGGCTAGGTATTTTGGGCCAAAGACTAAAAATGGATTATAAGATTTATAAAAACGGGATAAACCAACCTAAAACTAATTCCTCCTTCTAAAATTATGTACAATTATAATACAAAAATATAAAACTAATTTTAATTAATTGAACTAAACTATAAAACATAAAACTATATATTTTTTTTAATTTCAAGATTATATAAAAATAATGATAAGGTACTATTTTTGATTTTTTTTAATTAAATCTACGAAAGATACGTAAACTAAAATATTTTTGTAATTTTCATTTTTCTTGTAATAAAATAAAGTAAAAGAGTAAAAAGTAGTTGAAATGGCGAATATTAGGCCTAAATTAAATATTTACACGCTAAAAATGGGTAAAATTTCGGGAGGGTCAAAAAGTCACANCTATAAGTCTACAAAGTGTAATATCCGATACAATAGTCTGAAGAAAACATAAATGATGTAAGATAGGGAAGACAAGGGGCTGCGTACGTCAACAGCTACCTCGTAACTCCAACTCGCTGCCTGGTCTGGAAGGAATCAGTGCTCAGGTGCGGACTCTGCTATGCCTGAATCTGCACACATGGTGCAGGGAGTAATGTGAGTACTCAAACCCAATGAGTAACAATAATAAATAATAACCGAAGGTATGAAAACACATAAGTGCAGAAGGCAATTCTATATCAGGCAGTAAATCACTTAAAGCAGTAAAACAGTAAAGAGTCAAATGAAATCTCCTTTTAAAAACAGGTAAATTAGGTAAAACAACAAGTAAATAGTGAGTAGAAATCTGCCCCTCGGGCCCAGTGTCAATCGCTCAGAACAGTATCAGCCCCTCGGGCTCAGTCTTAGTCACTCAGCATAATATCAGCCCCTCGGGCTCACTCTCAAATCATATGGGTACCCGCGCTCGCTGTGGGTGTGCAGAATCTGGAAGGGCCCCTTACGGCCCAAGCGCTATATCAACATAAGGCCTGAAAGCCTTCTCGCATCACTTATAAAGCCTGAAAGCCTCCTCACATCACTCACAAGGTCTGAAAGCCTCCTCACATCACTCAACATATCCTCACATATGGCCCTCGGCCTCACTCAGTCCAGAAAACATCATAAGCCCCTCGGGCATCAATAAAATAGTAGTGCTCAGCCCAAACAACAGTGGAAATATCATTTAAGTCTCAAAGTTCAATTAAAGCGGCTAAGCTTGTAAAACAGTATAACAACAGGACTGAGTTCGAGTAGTATATTATTATAGTGAGGAAACAGTGATAAAAATCCATGAAGGATTCAAGTAGTCAGCATGAAGCCCAAAATATGGCAATAGGCCCAAATCATGTTGATAACAAACACATCTCAGTCAAATACGCGGTAAAAATTATCAATCGGGACGGACCAAGTCACAATCCCCAGTAGTAAACAACCCCGCGCTCGTCATTAAGCGCGTGTTTCACCTTAATATAGCACTACGTTGTGCAAATTCGGGGTTTCAAACCCTCGGGATATCATTTACTATCATTACTCACCTCAAGCCGGCCAAAATCCTAGCTCGCTATGCCCTTGCCTCGCAAATCGGCCTCCTCGCGCGTCGAATCTGACCAAAACCACAACGAATACGTCACAATAGGCTAAGGGAACATAACCCAATCGAAAAGAATCGAAAAACATCGAAAATCACAAAATTTGCAAAACCCGAGCCCCGGGCCCACTTCTTGAATTTCGGAAAATTTTACATCAACGGGTTCCTTATCTCGCCACGAGTCTATACATACCAAGAACTCCCAAATCCGAGCTCAAATGACCCATCAAAACCCAATTTGAAATTTCAAAACTCAAGCCCTAGTTCTTCCCCCTTTTTGATAAATTTTCATGAATTTCTAGGTTGATTCTACAATTAAATCACGTTTTTAGTTCATAAAACTTACCTCCAATCAATCCTCTTCGAAACCCTCTTCAATTTCTCCCAAATAGCTCTCAAAATGCCCAACAATGGAGGAAAATATGACCTAGCTCGCGGAGAAAATGTTTTAAAAACTATTCTGCCCAGTTCTGATTTTCTTCTATGCGAACGCGATGGCCCCCTCGCGTTCGCAATGAACGAATATTCCTCTGACCAAAATTACCCTTCGCGAACGCGGTGTCCCACACGCGAACGCGATGCCCTGGGTCTCTGAAGCTACGCGAACGCGGACACTGAAACGCGAACGCGAAGAACAACCAAACGACCTTTCGCGAACGCGAGAGGCCAAACGCGAACGCGAAGCACAATTCTCAAGGAACCCAACTTCCTTCTTCGCGAACGCGGCCCCAGGCACGCGAACGCGAAGGCCAAAATAGGCCTGCACCTCCTGCTGCATTTTCTGCATATTTTCCAAGTTCAAAACTTCCCGTTAGCCATCCAAAATCACCCCGAGGCCCCCTGGACCTCAACCAAAAGCACCAACACATCTTAAAACATCATTCAAACTTGTTCCAATCATGAAAACGCCTCAAACAACACTAAAACCATCATTTCTCATCGAATTCAGGCCTAAGTTCTTCAAAAACTTCCGAAATACGCATTCGATCAAAAACCCAACCAAAACACCTCCGAATAACCTGAAATTTTGCACACACATCCCAAATCACATAATGAAGCTATAGCAACTCTTTGAATTCTATTCCGACCCTCGGATCAAAATCTCACCTATCAACCGGAATTCGCCAAAATACTAACTTCGCCAATTCAAGCCTAATTCTACTCCGGACCTCCAAAAACACTTCCGATCACACTCCTAAGTCACAAATCATCCCCCGAAACTAACCGAACCATCGAAAATAATATCCAAGCCCTCTAACGCATAAGTCAACATCTGGTTGACTTTTCCAAGACAAACCTTCCTTAAAGAGACTAAGTGTCTCATTTCCTTCTAAAACCAATCCAAATCAACTCATTCACACAAGACTCTTATAATGAAGCATAAAGAAGCAGAAAATGGGCGAAACAGGGCGGTAACACACGTGACGACGGGTCGGGTCTTCACAAATAAAAGTCCTAGAACATGGTTTCTAATGCACATAGGAGAATTTATCAACATGATTGTTAAGGCTGAAAACGGAAAGGCAATGAAAAAGAAAGAAAAGCAAAAAGACAAAAGGAATGTTCAATATGAAAGAGAATAAAAAGGGATTCAAGAAAAGCAAAGAATGAAAGGTGTGGAAAGTGGAAAAAGAAGAAAAGGTTTGAAATGTACAAGAAAGAGTGACAGTGTGTCTCTCTAACCCCTTAGCAAGAAGTGAAATGACTCAAAGAGTGAAGTGAATGTGTGCCAAATGAATCAAAAGAAGTGCTTAAGCGAAGATGGAACCTACTTAGACCAAACATTTCCTACCCTGAACCAAAAGCCTTCACAATGTCTCCACAAAAGCCCTATATGATGTTGAGTTGAATGAAGCTTACATTAGTGGTGACTCACATAAGGGGCAACCATATGGTACTTAGAGCCGGTATTGTGACTTTTCTTTTTGAGAGATGAGTGAATTCCCATTAACCTCGTAATGAGTGCCATTATTCTAAAGGTGAGGTTTGCTTAGGAAAGCTGAGGATGTGTGAGTTTGGGTTCCACAATGACCGAAGTAATAGAAAAGAGTTCTTTGATGTGTTGAGTCAACTCTTGATGCTCTTGTGTCGCACTTGATCCATGGTGTTTTAAAAGAGTAAATGTTGTTAATGATTCATGTGTATTGAGGGCAATTGTTAGTCCCAAGTGATTCTAGATGAGGTCGCTTTAGGACAGCTGAAATTTTCTTGGACATTCTCCTGAGGGGTGGGTCTTATTTTGTTTGCTTGAGGACAAGCAAAAGCTTAAGTTTGGGGGAGTAGATAACTAGGGACTTTGATACCTTTTATACTTCTTCTTTCTTATGTTTTGATTAGGAATTTGTACAAAATAGTTCCAAAAGGCTCACAAGTTGTGCTTGATTGCAGGTTTGATCAACAAAGTGATAAGATGTCAAAGATCGGCTCAAAAGGAGTGAAACTTGCACAAGTACCAAGACAAGACAAAGCTCAGGCAAAACAAGGCCAGTGCGGCCGCACTACATTCTGTGCGGTCCGCACAGTGAGGTTCAGACAGCATGACATTCAGGCACAAAGGCAATGGGGCCGTACTAGGATTTGTGCGGTCCGCACTGAGATCAACGCGGCCGCACTTGATTTCGTGCGGTCCGCAATGAGAAGAATCAGAGAGCTGCAAATTCCAAGTATCAAGCCAATGCGGTCCGCGCTCCATTTTATGCGGACCGCACTAGAAGCCTCTGCGGCCGCAGTCCATTCTCTGCGGTCCGCAGTGCCCAAGTTCAGAGAGTTAGATCTTCAAGTTCAGAGCCCTAGTGCGGCCGCACACCATTTTGTGCGGTCCGCACTAACCCCGCAGGGGTATTTTTGTCCAGAATTGTCAGCTTAGTATAAATAGCTTCTTTTCCATTTTTAGGTCAAGCAGATAGATTTAGCTGGTAGCTGCGCTCGTGACTTCGATTTCCTTAGCTATTTTGGGCAATTTTATCTTCATTTCAACATTGAATCTTCTAGTTTATCTTAGCAATTACTTAATATGAGTTGTTTTTCATCTATTTCTTTGTTTCTTTCTCTAATTATGAGTAGCTAGACCCATCAGCTAGGGTTGTGGCTCAACCCTAGTGTGGGTAATTGATGGGTCTTGTATTTTAGAGCTTGATTGACTATGGGTGTTTGATATTTGAGCTAATTCCATGTTTAATTGCTAAATTAGTGGTTGCAAACACTAGTTTGTGTTTAGTTGACTTTTGCTCTTCTTGAGAAAGAGAGCCTAAGTCTCTAGAATTAGTCCAACAAGGAATTGGGGCGTACTCAAGAGAATTGATAGCCCCAATTAAAGGGTTAAACCGAGAGATCGTAATACCCGACTTGATCCTCAATTGCTTGTGCAAATTCGCATTCCCAATTGGTCTTGAGAAAGTCAATTCGGGCAAAATCACTCGAACTACCGAGAGGTATAGAGTGAGTAGAATCAAGCAATGGTTATATCATGCTCCCCAAATATGTCAATCTAGCTTTAGATTCAAGATTCCATCAATTGACCACCTAGGCAAAGGTCACTACCCTAGTGCCCTTTAATCATTTGAACAACTTGCAATAGTTTAATCCTAGCTTATAGTAGTTTAATTGAGCATTGTAGTTGATAGAATTAGAATCATAATTAAAACCCAAAAATGTGTAGAAGTGCAATCTGGAGCAAATACACAACTCCACTTTAGATAGACACCCAACTCCAATATCTAGCTCTCCGTGGAATTCAATCCCGACCCTAAATCGGGTAAAAGCTGCTTCGACCTCTCTCGCTACTTAATAGTAATGCAGGGTTGGCCGTGATCAGTCCTCACCATCTGTGAGAGAATAGAATAATAGAAGTTTAGTTACCAGTATCGACAGATTCACACGATAAGAATTCAAGAATGTGATGTTTCCTAAGGGTTCTGCAGCCTCTCGAAGATAAGTACAGACGTCTCCGTACCGATCCGCAAAACTCTACTAAACCCGCTCATGACTCGTGAAACCTATGTAACCTAGACTCTGACACCAACTTGTCACGACCCTAAACTCAAACTTGTCGTGATGGCTCCTATCAATAAAACTAGGCAAACCGACTCCCACAATGCTACCATAATTAAATAAAAACTATGCCAGAAGACATCACGTTTAACAGAATTTCATAAAAGAAAATAAGAGTTGAACTCGAAATTTGAAATGCGGAAAATAAAGCCCCAAACATCGGGGTGTCACTGAGTCATGAGCAACTACTACAAACTGTTCTGAAAATAGCAAGACTAACATACTCTAAGAATAACCAAATACACTAAAGGAAAGATAAAGAAGAAGAAAAACAGGGCTGCGATCGCCAGGCAGCTACCTCGCTATCTCCGATGATCCGCACTAAGTAAATCAACAATCGCTATCGTGGCCAAAGATACCTGGATTTGCACCCAAGGTGCAGGGGGTAACATGAGTACACCAACTCAGTAAGTAACCAGTCCAAACTATGGACTGATAGGTAGTGATGAACTTAACCTCAACAGGTAAATAGAAATAAACTGTGCAGAAAAGTAGCCATGCTTTCAATTCAAGTATTCAACTCAAGCAGTAAAGTAAATACAGATCTGGAAAATGTGAGGTATAAAGCTCAGCTAATCTCTACGTGCCATTGCACAGAATGTATGAAAATGCACCATGTACCTCCACTCTCAAGTGCTCAACCACTCGATACTGTATATGGCCATCCGGCCCAAGGAAGATCCATCCCGGAATATATATACATCACTGACATCAGTCATTCAGTACCGAGAAAGGCCATTCTAGCCCTGTGGAGAAGATCCATCTCCAGGTATAAATGCTCCAGACAAGATCCATGTCCAGGGAAGATCTATCCCTCAATAATGTCAACTGCGCTCACTAGGGGTGTGTTACAGACTCCGGAGGGGCTCCTACAACCCAAGCACTATCATAATCATCAATATAATCGCCGCAACGTGCAGCCTGATCCCATAACTGTCACTCATAACCAGGCTCTCGGCCTCACTCAGTCATTAACCTTTCCAGTCTCACCAGGGGCTCACAATGTTGTGAAAACAACCCGGGACAATGATATGTTGAATAATTAATTAACTGAGACTTAGATATGATATAAAAGTGCATGATCATGACTGAGTATGGAATATTAAGCGAAAACTAGTGAGATGACAGCAAGAAACGACCGCCAAGGATCCATACAATACCAGCACAAAGCCTAAACTTAATATCTAGCATGATTTACAGTTCAACTACGTTATCACATGATGGAAACATGGATATCAACAGGATAGAGTCACTAAATGGTGCCATGGAATCACCCAGGCCACAATTCTCATGGTGCACGCTCGCCCGCCCCCCACTTGGCATGTGCGTCACCTTAATACTAATCACATAACACATAGTTCGGGGTTTTGAACCCTCAAAACCAAGTTTGGAAGCGTTACTTACCTTAAACCAAGCCAAAATCCTACTCCGCGACGCCTTTGACTCTCAAATCGGTCTCCAAATGTCCCGAATCTAGTCACAAGCAATACAATATAATCAATATAGGCCAAGGAACCAATTCCACAAGAAAAATTACTTAATTGGACACAAATCCCAAAATCTGCTTAAACTAGGCCCCCGGGCCAACATCTCAGAACCCGACAAAAGTCACAAAACTAGAAAGCCCATTCACTCACGAATCTACCCATACCAAATTCATCAAAATTCGGCATAAAATGGCCATTCAAATCCCCAAAATCATCTCTCCAATTCCCAAGCCTCAAACACCCAAATTACACCTAAAAAACACACCAACTAGGTGGGGAAATAGTGGAGAAGCATCATTATTGAATAGAAATGATCACTAGGAACTTACCTCAAGATTCACCTTCAAAATCCTCGCAAAAATCTCCAAAACCGAGCTCAAGAATGTTAGAATTGTGAAAAATCCCGGAACCCTCATTTTTGAACCTTTTATATACTGCCCAGATATCCTTCATTGCGATCGCAAAAATAGCCTCGCAATCGTGAAGCACAAACATGCTGCCCCACATTTTAACCTTACGCAGTCGCAGAAATACACACACGATCGCGGATCACAACCTCTCAAAACTACGGGAACGTGCCCAGCTCTACGTGATCGTGTAGATCAAATTCCTTCATCTCACTAGCGCTCCAAATCCTTCTACGCGAATGCGACCTCAGCCATGCGTTCGCGATGCACAGCTTCGCACACCTACGTGATCGTGGTCCTATCTATGCGATCGCGTAGAACAAACTTACCTGTGCCCCCTAATAAGCCTACGCGATCGCGAATGAACTCTTGCAATCGCGTACAAAGAAACCCAAAATAGCTGATACCAGATATCAACAATTTAGCCATATTGCCAATCAAAAACCAAGTCCGTTAACCACCCGAAACTCACCCGAGGCCCTCGGGACCTCAACCTAACATACCAACACATTCCATAACATAATTCAAACATAGTCGAGCCTTCGAATCACTGAAAACAACATCAAAACACCAAATTACCCTCGGATTCAAGCCTAAGAACTTCTAAACTTTCAAATTTCTCAAACGACGCCGAAACCTATTAAATCACGTCCGAATGACCCAAATTTTGCACACAAGTCACAAATGACACCATGAACCTACTCCAACTTCCGGAATTCCATTCCGACCCCGATATCCAAATTTCCACTTCCGGCCAAAATTGCCAAAATTCCAACTTTCGCCAATTCATGCCTAAATCACATTCCGGACGCGCTCCTATGTCCAAAATCACCTAAAAGAGCTACGGAACCATCAAAATTCAAATCCGAGATTGTTTACACATAAGTCATTATCCGGTCAGCTTTCCCAACTTAAGCCTTCACAAAAAAGACTAAGTGTCTCAATTTACTCCAAAGCCACTCCGGACCCGAACCAACTAACCCGGTAAGTCAAAATATAGCTGAAGAACACAAAAGAAGCAGGAAATGGGGGAACGGGGCTATAACTCTCGAAAAGACCGGCCGGGTCGTTACAAAAGACTAGCGAATAAATAAGGGATATATATCTGATATTGTCAAAATAGCCTAAAGATATCAGCTCTACAAGTACTTCTAGGAATACCTTTAAATAAAGTGTTATAAATTCTTTGAATATAAGTAACAAGATATGGTGAAGCAGCAAAACTAAAAGGTAAACAACCTAAAATAATCATTTCAGCTAATTTTTCCCGATCTTTCACTATATCATATTTACCCATTAAACCGCCAGTACCCGAGTTAAGTTTTTGTTAGAAATATTCTTCATCAGCACCCCATGCAATAGGGTAGTTTTCTACCATGTGCCTATGAAATTGACTCGTTCCTCCTTGCTTACCTCCGGTCTCATGTTTATAAACTTCCTTACAAATTTGACATCTTACATAATTTCTATCTTCTTCTAATATTTCAAAAAATTGCCAACACTTACTTCTTAATCTTCGATTCTTCTTAATAAGGAGGGGAGGCCTACCTGTATTACCATGACCTCCACCCCTAGTATTTTGACTAGCAGTACCAGGTGTAGGTGGTGGTGTTTCAACATTATCATGTGATCGAATATCATCTAAATTATCATCTATACTATAATCTTCTTGAAGTTGCTCATAATCTACATTTAAATTTTCAGGTGAACTTTCAGAAATATGTGTAAAGCTACTCGAAGAACGAGTACCACCTCTTGATCTTTTAGGATATCTACTTTTACTACTACCACCCCTACTAGTACACGTTTTTTTGGCTGCTCTAAATGTATCCATTATGTAAATTAAATTAAAAAATTAAATTAATAATTCTAAATAATAAAATAAAAAGAAACACCAAAGAAGAGAAAGAGATGGAACGAGTGTATCGGGAGTCCGGATGCCGCACTAAATTTGATATCACACTTCAATTGATATTCGATGATATTGATACCGCACTTCATTTGAATACTTGATATTTGATAATTATAATTTTTTAGTGGCTAAAGTAAGTATTTGATGAAACTTGAAATAATAAGTAATTGAGAACATGAGAGCAATAAGCAATACTATCAAGAGAGAATTGAGAGAGAAATAGAGTAGGAAGAGAGAAAATTGTGAGAAAAATGAAGAAGATGGGCGGCTATTTATAGTTTTTAAAAGGTCAAAAATGTAATTTATCAATTATTAGGTGGGGAGGGGGCGGGGTTATTTTCTCAACGGGGTAGGCCGAAATGGCCAAAAATACAAAAAATGACTGTTGCCCAAGGTCATTTTTGAATTTGACCGTTGGCAACGGTCAAAAAGAAATTTATATAACTGTAACCGGGCTGTACCCTGTAAAAAACCGATAGTGGGTTGCCGGGATTACCGGGTTCCGGGGCACTGGTTACCAAAAAAGGCCAGCCCAACTTTTGCCTAAACCCCTAACCCTCACTAACCCATCCCACCCCCTTAGCGGACCGGGCTGACCGTGGCTGAACCGGGTCGAACCGGGTTGGCAGTGGGCCGGCCCGACCGGATTAACACCTTTAGTTCAAATTACCAAAAGAACATCTAAAACCACAAAACGAACATCAAAATGAATGAAATTTCAAAGGGAAACTCAAGAAATACTAGAATCACAACTAAACATCTGATTCATATCACACCAACTCCAAATTGCACCAAATTTTGCAGATAAGTTTCAAATAGTAAAACGGACTTATACCAAGCCTCAATATCAAAATCCCAACCCTATATCCATGAAGTGAAACTACGGTCAAACATAGAATATTTCCAACTTTCAAATTACTAGCTTTAGACAAAATGAGTCAAATCAACCTAGGGACCTCTGATTTCAATTACTAGCATACGCCCAAGTCCAAAATCACATTACGGACCTATAAGAATCATTAAAATGCCAATCCGGGGTCATTTACATAAAATTTTAACCATGGTTAACTCAAGTCATTTTTAAAGCCAAAAATTATATTTTCTTCAAATTTTACGTAAAAGCTTTTCAAAAAGCGACACAGACCACGCACACAAACCAAAAAATATCAAACAGAGCTAATGGAGGTCTTGGAACACCGGAATAAGGTTTAATACTCAAAACGACCTATCAGGTCGTCACAAACGGCCAGCCAAAAACGCGAAGAAAGTTCAGAAGGACGAAATTGGACTTGCTAAGGGAAGAAGCTCTAATGTGGGGGGGGGGAGGGGTATCAATATCAAAAGCTTGCTAATCCAAAAGGGGAAAATAATGCTCACAACACCAACGGTGTTAATGGAAGCAGCGAAATCCAAAACCACAACGCCAATTGGAACGAGTGGAATGAAGGAATTAGGGACTGCGAACGAAGACTTTCATAGTGAATGTCAGATGGTAAGCAAAGGCAAGGAACATTTGAACCCAGTATGTGATATTGGCATGCTCTACCTATTAGGACTGAAAGAATCAAAACCCCAGTGAGCATCGTGAGCAGACCGGATAATATGCGACTTGCCGCTGCTCAAATTAGGCAAACTCCAGGTCAAAAAAAAGGGGAACGATCAAGCCGGTGGGGGAACTAACAACACCAATTGATCTTCCGCTAGAATTGGGGCCAACAAATGGAGGTGCACAAAGGAAATTGCAACTGGACTAGGGGAACCCTAATGGAAAAACATGGGCAAATTTGTTTGGGGGTAATAAACTGGCAGCTAAAGAAATAGATCTTACTTTTATTCCACCAGTAATTATAAATGGGAAAAAGGTAATTGAAATAACTCAAGAAGATGTCGTTAGTGAAAATGAGAAATGAAAGTTTGCATTGATTGGATACATGATTGGAGGCACACCTACAATTGGAGCAATGGAGAAGGTATTTTACCATAAAGCAGGCAATTTTGTGATCAATTTCAACTATGAAGAAGATTGGAATAAACTCTTAAAGGTAGGGCCTCATATCCTGAACAACAAACCTTTAATCCTAAAACCACGGACCCCCGAGTTTAACTTTGATGATGAAGAGTTGAAAATAATTCGTATCCGGATAAAATTACCAAACCTCCCATTGAGTTGCTGGAGTCCTGCTACTCTAAGCAAAATTGGGATTGGTTTGGGGAAACCACTATATACTGACGACTATACTACTAACTCTGCTAGAATATCTTTTGCTAGAATCGTTGTGGAAGTGGATGTCACTAGGGATTTACCTAGTAGTGTTAAGGTCAAGGATCCAAAAGGAAGAGTGTTTGAACAAGAATTATAGAACTATTGGAAGCCAATCTATTGTCCTAAATGCTTGCAAGTAGAACATACGTGTCAAACTGAGAGGCAGCGGCAAATTCAGAATGAAAATAAGCCAAGTCCACAACAGTAGACCAAGCTACAACAGTAGAGAACAGAATGGAAGGTGGTAGGAGCCAACAACAGATCCAAACATCAGGAAAATGTTGAGGCAACAAACTCAAACAAGCAGGCTAGAATACCACCAAAGCAACTAGTGCCTGAAGATAACGGAGATTGGAGAGAATTTAAGGGCAGATCAGCAACAAAAAATCCACAAGTACCTAAACATGGAAACCATATGACTGTCATAAATGGGTTTAAGATGCTGGTAGAAGGAGGTCACTCTAATAGACAGAGCTCAAATCCAACTGAGATAGAACAATGTAGTACAATTGGGAATGGAGAGCCTGGGGGGCATAGGGATACTCACAATTACCAAGCATGGTGATAGTTGCCTGGAATGTGAGGAGTTTCAATAAGGTGTTTAAGCACAAGTAGATGAAGTTGTTTTTTGAAGAAATATAAAGTTAGTTTAATAGCAATTAGTGAACACAGAGTACGAGATAATAAAGCAGCTCAACTTATTAATACTGTCATGCCAAGCTAGAGTTGGTGTACCAATGCATGTCATGATTGATCATGGGTGATTTTAACTCTATACTGTCTACTGAAGATAGAAGTAATGGAAGTGAGGTACAAGAGAATGAAACCAAGGACTTCAAAGAATTCATGGAAGACTGCATGACGAATGAATTGCCAATGGTTGAAAGAACATATACATGGACTAATAACCATGTGTATAATATGATTAATCGAGCTATTGTGAATGCTGCCTCGATGTTCAACACGCCTCCAATACAGGTTCAGGTAATAGACTCTTATTTTTCAAACTACTCCCCCTAGATATCCAGATAGAAGCTCTATCCTAGATTGGAAAAAAACCATTTTGATTCTATAATTGTCTAGCTGAGCACCCATATTTTGAAAGGATAACTCATGAAAACTGGGCCCTGAATGATGGGAAGATGGGTAGCTTAAAGAGAAACAGGAAAGCAATGAAGGATCTGAATATCAAAGAGTTAACAAAAGTTGCTGAGAATGTCACGACCCAAAATCCACTAAGGATCGTGATGGCGCCGGACACCACTACCAGGCAAGCCAACAGCAAATAACTAGAAATTTCTCATTTTACTATTTGAAATAATTCCTTTTTAAACATTAAACAATTAATAAAGAATTCCACTGAATGAATAATGATGTCTTTAACAAACTTAAATACTGAATAATCCCTTAGTCATCCCAGAACCCGGTGTCACAAGTGCATGAGCAATTTCTAGGGAACAATGTAATACACTAACTGTCCGGAATACAAATTGGATAGTAAAGGAAAATACAATACACTACTCTGAAGGAGACTCTGCTGGCTGCGGGCCGTCTCGAGAATTGCAGCTCACCCCACTCTCCGTATCAACCATGCCGCTGCGCCGAACTAAGCCACAAGACAAACATGTGCGTGTGCAATAAAAATGCACAGCAAGTGTAGCATGAGTACAAAAATAACGTGTACCCAATAAGTATCCCGCCTAACCTCGAAGAGGTAGTGACGAGAGGTCGACTTCGACACTTACTAGTGGTCCAATGATATCAAATACAGTAAAGAAGTGAATAAATATAAAGCAGAGTAAACATATTAAACAAACATGTATAAAATACGTGAAATATTTCCCTTCTTTACGACTATACTCAAGCTCTCAAGTAGCATGTTTCCTCCGTAACCGGAGCATATACATAAAGGTATAATGGCTATCATAAAATGGTTGTTATAATTTCAAATCAGGGAAAGATCCTCAGATACAATGGCTTCTAGCCAAGTGTTAAGCACGAGTCCCAAGAATGATGTATGTATATGTGTGTATATATATATATATATATATATATATATATATATATATATGTATATATATATATATATATGTATATATATCCAACATAAAAGTAAAATGTGCACTCTGCCGAGGGTCGAACGACGCGAACCATAGATGCATCTATTAACCTGCCGAGGCGAACGACCCACTACCATGAGAGTGTGGTACATAAATCTTGCCGAGGCGAACAACTCGATCCCATAAGAGTAGTATAAGGAAATACCCCGCTCGCGAATCATACGTGCGATGTGGTAAAATATAAATTTAAGAAATCACCTCGCTCGCGGATCATACTTTCGACGCGGTCAAATATAAATTTAACATTAAAATTATATCTCTTTCTTGATTCTTTTCAAAATAAGGGAAATTCAGCTTGTAGCTTTTTAAGGAAATTACCCCGCTCGCGAAACATACATGCGACGCGGTGACACATAGATTTCAGCTATTATAATATTCCTTCAATTCTTTCAAAAATACGAAGTTCAACTAAAAATTTTGAAGATCTCAAATTCCTCAATTTCAACTCTTTTCAAGATATTTACTATGCAAACTCAATCTCTCTTCTTCTCAAGGCAAATAATAAACATAAATCAATAACAATATCAACGAAGCATGGTGTAAACCTAAAACTACCCGGACATAGGCATAGCTAGTAGCTACGTTCGGACTCTCGCCACCTCGTGCGTACGTAGCCCCCACAAATAGAGGCACATATTAATTTGGTTCACCTATGAGGTTAATTCCCCCTTACAAGGTTAGAAAGGAGACTCACCTCGCTCCGAAGTTCCATAACCGGCATTCCACGCCCTTCCGAAGACTCAAATCGATGCAAAAATGCTCCAAAACTAGCCAATTATTATCTAAACCCATTAATATATATTCAATTACTCATTATTTTCCAATTTATAACAATTCCTAACCCCGATCAAAAAGTTAACGAAATTGCCCTCGCGCCCACGTGCCCGAATTCCGAAATTTTTCGAAGATAAAGTTTACCCATGACCTCACGAACTCAAATATATAATTTTCTCTCAATTTCATGCCCAAAATCGTGGTCAAAAATCCAAGAATACCAATTTCTAGGTTTTCCTCAAAATCCCAAATTTGTACAAGTTTCCTTGTCTAAATCCTTATATAAACCTTGTATTTACTCAAAACTAGTAGAAATCACTTACTCATGCTTGGTGATGAAAATGGCACTCCAAAGTTACTCCAAAATAGGCTCTCATGGAAGAAATGAAGTGAAAATGAGCTAAAACTCTGATTTTAAAAGAACACTACTCAGGCGACCCTTCATCGCAACGCGGAACATCCCTCGCGTTCGTGAAGCTTAGAAATCTCACGCCCAGAAATCCTTCTCCGCGTTTGCGACCCGCTGATCGCATTTGCAAAAGCCAGCTGCCCAGACCCATCGCGTTCGCGTTATCCTCTACGCGTTCGCGTAGGCCAAATGGCCTTGGGCCCAGCTCTCCCTTACCTTCTTCGCATTCGCGTAACCTTGGCCACGTTCGCGAAGGCTTAACCAACTACTGCCTCGCGTTCGTGTCTGCTACCTCCCGTTCACGAAGGCCAAACTCGGCAGCCTTATCAACTCCTCTTCGCGAACGCGGGACTTCCTTCGGGTTCGCGAAGAAGGAAACCACACACCAGCAAACAACAGTCCCAAAACAGTCCGAAATGCTCCGAAACCACCCCGAAACACATTCGAGGCCCCTGGGACCCCATCTAATCACACCAACCAGTCCTATAACATAACACGGACCTGCTCAAAGCCTCAAATCACATCAAATAACGCCGAAATCATGAATCGCAACTCAATTCAAGCTTTATGAACTTTAGAACTTCAAACTTCTACATTCGATGCCGAAACCTATCAAATCTCGTCCGATTAATCTCAAATTTTACACACAAGTCATATTTGATATTACAGACCTACTCCAACTTTCGGAATTGGATTCCGACCCCGATATCAAAAAGTCCACTTCCGATCAAACTCCTAAAAAACTTTCAAATTTCTATCTTTAGCCAAATGACTCCAAAATGACCCACGGACCTCCGAATTCACTTCTGATCGCGCTTCAAACACCAGAATCACCATACAGAGCTATTCCCAGACTTGGAATCCCAAACGGACATTGATAACACTGAAATGCACTTCAACCCAAACTTATGAAATTCTTCCAAAAATGCGAACTTCCACAATAGGTGCCGAAATGTCCCCTGGTCTTCCAAATCTCGATCCGAAAATACGCCCAAGTCCGAAATCATCATACAAACCTGCTGGAACCTTCGAATCCCGATTCCGAGGTCATTTACTCAAAAATCCAATCTTAGTCAATTCTTTCAACTTAAAGCTTCCGAAATAAGAATTCTCTCTCCAAATTAACTCCGAACTTCCCGGAATTCAATTCTGACTATGCGTACAAGTCATAATACCTGAAGTGAAGCTACTCAGGGCCTCAAATCGCTGAACGACGTGCTAGAGTTCAAAATGATCGGTCGGGTCATTACATTCTCTCCCACTTAAACATACGTTCGTCCTCGAACGTGCTGAGAACTGCACCGAAGTAGTCTGAAATCACTGCTTAACACCTCGTGCACCTTTCTGTGCTATCACAACTCAGTTGGGCACATTAGCTCGATCAAATCTAAAGATAACCTCTTTCATTCAGGCAAATAAGCCTTAGAGCCCAGTTTTCACATCCGAAATTCTCTACCATGCTTGCTTTCAACATATGAACACCGTATAAATCACCACACAATGCACCGATACAAGATTGCATACCTTTGCTAAATTCACACTATGCACCACATCATTCACAGGACCATAATAACATTCTACGATCATAATAGCCGACAATCCCCGAATCTGATGCTCACATGTACCTCATGATATATTTAAGTCTTGTCCCAACTTTTGCAATACCGCCACGATGGAAGAGATACGTGGAAACTCATAACCAACTGCTGAGTCAACAAATCATTGAGTCTACACTTCTGACAAGAACCATTACCTCATTCTGGCCAAATAATGATCTTTGCTATTTATTATACTTCATATAATCCGACTGCACCGACCCTAGATGCAATAATCTCGTCTCACCCAGTACGAATTGCTCAGGCAATAAGCCACCTCCGGTCACGATCAAAAGTCCCATATTATGCCAAAACGTGCCAATAGGCTGCAAGCTCGAACATGATACATAAGGAAAACGAACTCAGGAAGGGACTACTCAACTCACGCAACTAATATGAACTTTCCTCAGAAAATGGGAAACAAAACACACCGAACAGATATAGGGAACTGTACTCAACATCACACTATTACGGCGTGCAACCCGATCCATACAACATAATCAATAAGGAATTACTTACCCAGCAAAAATGCTCATACTTGTAAAATATCCAAATATCGGCCACAAGCATGCCAAGTGCATAATACCATCCCTGGGGAGACATATAGCGCCATACGCTACAAAACTCAAGCACAACTAAGGTGCGATATATGATATGAATCTCGAGAGCCATCCTGCTTATATAACACTATCACTACGCGGAACCTCAACACCTAGGAAAATTATCAAGCCGTCTCACAACTCATACGACACAATATAGTATTACATGAAATAGCCGACGATGAGATAACATCCAATGTCCAAATACTCCTCCATAAGGAGTGCTATGCTGAAATGAACACATATGGCCTGACATAGAGCCCATATTCATATTTAAATCCACCCACCGACCTCGAGCCAATTCTGAACGCACCGTACTAGGCTAATAGCCTTTCAAGGGTCCATAATAACCGCCTTTTCCCATGACTCACAAGAACAATCCTCATATCCGGAGCAAACCTCCACAGTCCACAACCCAATAAACCGAGTACCCTCCAGGCATAAATTCTCAAATTAGTGATATTACCATAATCTTCATGCTTGGTTTAAATCGTCAATCAATCAAGTGATTACATGTCACACTTATACAATCTTCCCGTGAGATACGCTCCCACGACCTACCGCACCAGGTAACAAGTCTACACTTCCTCACCACCGGCCATACAATGCGGTAAAGCAATCAAGAATCCATAACCAGAATGCAAAGCCTCTTACACAAACACCGATCTCAGGTGACGCTGAAGACAATACCAGATTACTCTAAACATCCAAACCCCTTTCTTGCTCATCCGAGCTCGTGACATTCTTGCCAACACCGAATCGCAACCTTGATCCTCACTTTCAAATTCCATACCACTCACTGCACCCAACATGCCAATATGCGATAGCACATGATTTTCATCATAATTTCGGAACCACTAATAGATTAATACTTCATCCTATAGAAACTTTCCACTTAACTCATTTCAGGAGAACCATAGCCACACACAAGTGAATTCTCATAACCGTAGAATATGCAAATCTCTTAAGTAGTGGTCTAAGCCACCATAGCCCTTCTGGGATCCGCCTACACATAACATGACCATAACACTAGAATACTTCCGAATAAAATCAATTGCGGCGGCCGTCAAGCCTCGCATATATCGTCACATATCACCGGCATAACTCAATCACACTGAAGGGACTGACCACTGCCACCAATATGCCAATTCAACCATGGCTAACCAATCTAACTTCTTCTAATTTATCCTTAATCGCCCCAAAAACAATAATAACTCCATTCAACACATAACGAACTCAATCTGCACTCCTCCCGAGTGGCCATGTATCACGAGACTATGCTGTCTCAAATCCCACAAACTGTCTCATGCCCTCCTTGTGCGCATATTCGCATCATTATCTGATATACCCATTCTGAAAATCCCTTTGCGAATCCGAAGTCATTCCCTTTCATTCCTCCAAAAGCTATACTACAAGCCGAAGATATCATAGAACCTTCTGAGCCTTTTTTCATAATCCGCTACAAAGCTCAATTCCTAACCATACTTATGGACTCGAAATCCTTAGGCGCCATGCCTTAACCTATGAATCCACTGGGACCGTTATTAAGAGTCACCCACTCTGACTTGGTTCTGAATATAATCAACTCCAAGACTCTTCTAGCACATGAACACTCTCTCAATGAAGCACCCACATCTACACGAAGCGTAAATCTTGAACCTTCCTCAAGCTTGAACATAATTGATAAGGCCATTTATGGCACACATCTCTCGAACCATTTGCTCAAATTACCACTTATATTCTTTTCCCTTAGCTGAAATAACTCGCCCTTATGCCGATAGCCAGAAACCTCACAAGTAGTTAACCATGCAACCCAATCATAGGCGGTGGGACTCTCCCACTTAGCTTGGAGCTACTATTACACAAATCTGGAACCCACCAAGATTCATTATTTCTCATTGACATAACCTTGCGCAATCAACCGCCAAATTCCTCGAAATCCTTTCGTTAGAATTTCATGAACACTCTGAATCTCTCGCAACATTCACATACATGACTTCTTACTGGATAGCCAGTAGGATTCTTCGCATAAGCTTCGCTAACCACGTGACCGCTGATCTGCTCACAGGAGATAACCCACTTGTGGAAATTACATGCCGACATCTTCCAACGTTGCTGCACGAGGTACAATCACTACGGCCTCAATAACACATCCTGAGCCCGTGCTCATTCGCCAACTGCACTAGTCCGTTCTCTTCTTATGGACATCAACTAAATACATGACAATATCTTCCAATTCAAAATCATGTTGTATCCTTCTTCACATCAAGCAACTCCTTTCCGTTGTATCAAATCTCCCGCCGTATAATGGCCGATGTGAGCACGTGATTTTTGCCCTAAATGAATTACTCCCATAATTCCAAAATAAAATATTTTCTTTTACTATCTGCAATTTTGTGAATTTTATGGCATTTCGTGTTAATTGTTTGAATTTTTGGTTGTGCATTTAATTCATACAAAATTAAAAAAATATGCATTTAGGTTTAATTTTACATGTTTTGGGGAATCAATTAGTACTAAGGAATTTTACGAAATTACAAAAATAACAAAAATAGTTTACTCTTGTTTCAATTTTAATTTTGGAATTTTGGTAGTTTTCTTTTTGGTATTTGATTATTTTGTGACAATTATTAGAATTAATTAATTGGGTTTAGTAGGTTGATTTAGTTAGTTCAAGATTTTTTAGTTTAATTTGGAAAATAAAAGAAAAAAGGAGAAATGAAATAAAAATGCCTTCATGGATTACCCATTTTTTGGCCAATGTTGGTCTTAGCCCAAACCAACCCTTCCCAAACCTGTCTGATTTACCCAGACCCGGCCTGCCCTCTTAAAGATGAAACGACGCCGTTTTGGCGTCAAAGAATCCTGTCCGTTCATCTCCCTCAATTCAACGGTCCAGATCCATTCAAAAAAATGACATAAAAATGTAATAATTTCTTCACAAAAGTTAGAGACAAAGTCATCTTCCTCGTACAACCCTCATCCCCACCGTCTCCGCCAGCCTCCGCCATGGGCCGCTGGCCGGAAATCGTCTCCGCCGGCGGCGATACTTCAAAGCCGCTCAAAATTACACCCCTACACCGTCTTAACCCCCTCAATACGAATCCATGACCAATTCCTCTCAAATCCCAACCAAACGCCCCAAATCTATAAAACACTAAATTGCATCTCCGCGGCACACGGTGGCGCCGGCTCCGTTCACCGCCAAAATAACACCACAGAGTCTCCTCACCCTTCTCTCTTCAAATCCATAAACCTTTTTCTTCAAATCCCCATCGAAGTCCTCGAATCTTAAATCAAAGATTTCGTCAAAACCCTAAATCAACCAATCCTCGTCAAATCAATATCACCCGACTTCCTCACTCTCCTCATGAAGAATCCACCACCAGTGACGTTCAAATATTGCTGGAGCTGTTCCAATTTCAAATCCGAGAAGCGGCAGAACCCTAGGATCTCATAGGCGAGTTTTCTTTGGTCTTTTTCATTTGTTTCTCTTCCATGACCATTATTTTTTCAAAATTAATCAATCTAGGTTTTGTTTTCCTTTCTGTTTTGACATTCCGCTTAGGATCAGTAGTCAAATTTGTTTTGTCTGTTCTTATTTGTTTATCTTCATGTTTGTTTGAAGTTTAGTTCACTGATAATGATTAGCATGAATTTATTCTGTAATTTTGTTATTAGTTAGGAATAGCTCAATTTTTAGTTCAGTTTTTTATTTTGATTGATTTTTCTATTAGTTAAACCATGTTCAGTGCTTGATCTTTATTTTTATTGATTAGTTTGGTTGAATTTGATTTTTGTCTTGTTTATATTTTTAGTGTTCTCAGTTAATTCAGTTGAATCCAGGGTTTTTGGAATTCAGGACTTGTTAATGGTTCTTTTCACTTTTGTGGTTGATTATTATTTTGATTTAACAGATAGTTTAATAATAGCATGAACTAGGATTAATCTTCAGAGTTATTTTGGTTATAGCTGAGTTCCATGGTGTAGTCAAAGGGATGGTTTAATTTTGACCTAGGTTAAGTAATTCTAGGTGAACAAAAGGGGTAATTTGGACACTTCAAAGAGAAAGAATCCTGTAGTAACAGATAGAATACCCTAGACTCTTCTAGAATAGGGCCTTAGTGTACATTTCAATAGTTTAGTGGCCATAACTTGACCAACAAGTTAGAACCTTAGGGATTATTGACTAAATTCTGAAATAAAAAGGGGGAAAATGAGTGAAGAATTCTAGAACCTTCTGTCCCTTTCTCTGCCTATAAAAGGCATGTCTAGTGCCTTAGTTAACAAGTTTCAGAATCTGAAAAATTCCAAAAAAACTTCCAGCCTCCAAACTTTCCCCAAAAAACCCCTCCTGCAAGCTATAGCATCCAGATTTAAATTTCAAATAAAAAGAAGTTCAAAATCCGAACTCTTATAGTTCAAATTTCTCTTAGATCTTAATCCCTTCAAAAAACCAAAAACAAAAAGTAAATACAGCAGAAAACTCAAAAAATACTGTTACATTGCATCTCTTTCCTAGGTTAAATGGAAGTTCAAATGTCATTTTGAGTTCCAGTGTTCCTGAGTCAAGTTCGAGTTATTTGAGTACATTCAAGCTGTTTTTGGTTGATTTATTGTTTGGAGTTGGTACTGGGTCAATTGATTTGCTGCTGTGAATTGCTACTTGCTCCTGCTGGTCACCCGAATTGCTTCTAACTCGGATCTTCTTTTCTGCTTCATTATATTCCAGGTACACACTTGAATTAGCTTTGATGTAGCCTTGAATTGAAAGATGAAATAAAAGTATTCATGCCTTGGCCTCCAGCTCTGTGTTCATTTAGTTTATTCTATATTTGTAGTTAAAATAGGTACTAGTTGATGTGTATTTGCTTAGTATAGCTTAGCTTCGATTTGTATTAACTTAGACTATGAACTGTATAATTAGGACTTTTTTGGACTGTTAATAAACTGTTGGATTGTTGAACTGTCGGTCACTCATTAGCCTTAGTAATTTCATTTTTGTGATTAGTTTAGTCATTAGCCTTAGTAACAGAATGAAACTGATTCTAGATCTTCATTTGTAGTTAATCATCGGACATTCAAATTATGGTGAATAGTTAGCAAATGTCAGCTGTAGTATGAATTAATTCAGATTTGTTACGTTACCGACTAGAAAAAATTGAATTTAAACTGGGCTGCATGCTTATTAGTGTAAAATCAGACATTTTTTGGCTTAAATTACACTGGATAATTCGTTGTTCGTTCACAGGCCCAAATTCATACATAAAAAATCATCATAATGTGTTGATTTAAACTGATTTGGCTTTGGAATTTCTAATTCAACACATTTGGTTAATTGTGTGAGTTGCATATTCATGTAATAATTGGTTTCGAAGTTATTTGATAAAAATCAACATCTGGAATTTAAATCAGCCTTCTATTCGAGCTGCTGTGAATTAAAATTAACAGCTGAAGATCCATAGATGGGTCAATATTTGGTTGTGGGCCCGGGAAGGCCAAAACCTAGCAGCTTCCTATTTGATTAAGTTTGGGCCTAAAATTTGTTGTCTAAATGCCCAAATACGAAAATCTGATCATGTTTCCACATTACTGGACTAACTTTGGAGGCCCAAAAGAATGCTGAAGACTTAAAGTCACTTTAGAGTTATGGGATCAATTTTATGATATAGGCTTTGAGCCTTCTAGTTAAGTAGCATGCTTGAATTAAGAGGTTTGCCTCTTGTTCAAGTGTGGACTTGAACTTGAGGCCCAAAATTCCTTGGTCACTTTAAATAATAGCATTGATAATATTAATTAACTAGGCCCCTTTTGGAGACAAAATAAATAGACAATTATAGTTTGCTCTAGGATAGCCTTTAAATAAAAGATGAGACGAGCCTCGCCAAACAAAATGCATAAATTGCGGGGCCCTCACTAAATGCTTATATTAAAATACTTAGAATTCGGGGCGTGCTGTTTAGCGAATTTCACGGCCCTCCGCAAAGATAATAACACGTTAGTCGCTTTAGGCGCGCTTTTTAATAATTTTACCTTCCTAAATACGGGTGTGCATTTCATGCAACCCAAATCCAAATCCCAAAACGTTGAATAAAAATGTGTCGAGGATACGGGTGCATTTCATGTGACGTAATCCAAAAACACGTTTTTAAACAACGTTCACTTTCTTAAATTGGATACAATAACTGTCCGGAATACAAATTGGATAGTAAAGGAAAATACAATACACTACTCTGAAGGAGACTCTGCTGGCTGCGGGCCGTCTCGAGAATTGCAGCTCACCCTAGTCTCCGTATCAACCATGCCGCTGCGCCGAACTAAGCCACAAGACAAACATGTGCCTGTGCAACAAAAATGCACAGCAAGTATAGCATGAGTGCAAAAACAACGTGTACCTGGTAAGTATCCCGCCTGACCTCAAAGAGGCAGTGACGAGAGGTCGACTTCGACACTTACTAGTGGTTCAATTATATCAAATACAGTAAAGAAGTGAATAAATATGAATCAGAGTAAACATATTAAACAAACATGTATAAAATACGTGAAACAATTCCCTTCTCTACGACTATACTCCAGCTCTTAACTAGCATGTTCCCTCCGTAACCGGAGCATATACATAAAGGTATAGTGGCTATCATAAAATGGTTGTTATAATTTCAAATCAGGGAAAGATCCTCAGATACAATGGCTTCTAGCCAAATGTTAAGCACGAGTCCCATAAAATGATATGTGTATATATATATATATATATATATATATATATATATATATATATATATTTATCGATAAACACTCCCTGATAAGTCCTTACTTGATTGATTGAGCATGCTATATTTGGATTAATTGTGAACCCCTTTGAGGGTTTGAATTGCTTAAATCACATTAAATTTATAAAAGGATTTCTAANGCAATTGGTTCAATTACTGTTGCTCGCTCATCCATAGCAGTGCTGTTCGACGTGTTTTTCACTGCTTTCGCATAGTTCATTGTGGCTGCTTGTTCGCTAGGCAAATTATAGGGCGGGGAATTATTGTTTGTTGTAGAGGGGGGTTGTGTAGAGGTTGGAGGAGGCTGGCCAGCCGGAAAAGATGGCTGGCCGCCGGCCAAATTGGCCATGGCAGCGATCACGGCAGTTTCTCTCTCTAGTCGCTCAAAAAAATCGCCAGAGCCTCTCTCTCTAGACTCCAACGCAGCCGGGTTTTGGGGTTTTTTTTTTTAAGCAATCCACTAGGCATAGCCTAGGGCTAGTTTTTATTTATAAATAAAACAAACAAGCACAATGTCATGAAATCCTAACGGATGTACGAAAATGAAATAAAATTCTACATATGACCTATTATCAAAATTGAGCATTATACTCAAAATTGATATCACAAAAATTCTACTCAAAAATTGACCTACAAAAATAGTCCAAAGAAAAGTCCAATTTGGACACAATTGTAGTCCGCAGCTTTTGGCCCAATATGGCCACTGTTGAATTTGCAGAAACAGCCACTGTCCAGTACGGTCAGCCCTGCAGTTAAATGTGATTTGCAAAAATAGCCTCGAAATTTCACCTCCAGCTCCAGCATTGCCGAAATAGCCATAGCCTCCATTTTTCCGCCTCTGATTTGTATAACCATGCGAATCATACGTACGATGCGGTAAATATAAATTTAAGAAATCACCTCGCTCGCGGATCATACTTGCGACGCAGTCAAATATAAATTTAACATTAAAATCATATCTCTTTCTTGATTCTTTTCAAAATAAGGGAAATTCAGCTTGTAGCTTTTTAAGGAATTTACCCCGCATATATAGGAAATGCCGAGGCGTACGGCCCGATCCAACATAAAAGTAAAATGTGCACTGCCGAGGGTCGAACGGCGCGAACTATAGATGCATCTATTAACCTGCCGAGGCGAACGACCCGCTCCTATGAGAGTGTGGTACATAAATCTTGCCGAGGCGAACGGCTCGATCCCATAAGAGTAGTATAAGGAAATACCCCGCTCGCGAATCATACGTGCGATGCGGTAAAATATAAATTTAAGAAATCACCTCGCTCGCGGATCATACTTTCGACGCGGTCAAATATAAATTTAACATTAAAATTATATCTCTTTCTTGATTCTTTTCAAAATAAGGGAAATTCAGCTTGTACCTTTTTAAGGAAATTACCCCGCTCGCGAAACATACATGCGACGCGGTGACACATAGATTTCAGCTATTGTAATATTCCTTCAATTCTTTCAAAAATACGAAGTTCAACTAAAAACTTTTAAGATCTCAAATTCCTCAATTTCAACTCTTTTCAAGATATTTACTAAGCAAACTCAATCTCGCTTCTTCTCAAGGCAAACAATAAACATAAATTAATAACAATATCAACAAGGCATGGTGTAAACCTAAAACTACCCGGACATAGACATAGCTAGTAGCTATGTACGGACTCTCGTCACTTCGTGCGTACGTAGCCCCCACAAATAGAGGCACATATTAATTTGGTTCACCTATGAGTTTAATTCCCCCTTACAAGCTTAGAAAGGAGACTCACCTGGCTCCGAAGTTCCATAACAGGCATTCCACACCCTTCCGAAGACTCAAATCGATGCAAAAATGCTCCAAAACTAGCCAATAATTATGTTAACCCATTAATATATATTCAATTACTCATTATAGTCCAATTTATAACAATTCCTAACCCCGATCGAAAATTTGCAAATTGCCCTCGGGCCCATGTTCCTGGATTCCAAAATTTTTCGAAGATAAAGTTTACCCATGACCTCACGAACTCAAATATAAAATTCTCTCAATTTCATGCCCAAAATCGTGGTCAAAAATCCAAAAATACCAATTTTTAGGTTTTCCTCAAAATCCCAAATTTCTACAAGTTTCCTTTTCTAAATCCTTATATAAACCTTGTATTTACTCAGAACTAGTAGAAATCACTTACCTCATGCTTGGTGATGAAAATGGCACTCCAAAGTTGCTCAAAAATTGACCCTTCATCGCGAACTTGAAACATCCCTCGCGTTCGCGAAGCTAAAAAATATCACGCACAGAAATCCTTCTCCGCGTTTGCGAAAGTCAGCTGCCCAGACCCATCGTGTTCGCGTTATCCTCTATGCGTTCGTGTAGGCCAAATGGCCTTGGGCCCAGCTCTCCCTTACCTTCTTCGCGTTCGCGTAACCTTGGCCGCATTCGCGAAGGCTTGAGCAACTACTGCCTCGCGTTCATGTCTGCTACCTCGCGTTCGCGAAGGCCAAACTCGGCAGCCCCATAAACTCCTTTTCGCGAACACGGGACTTCATTCGCATTCGCGAAGAAGGAAACCAGACACCAGCAAACAACAGTTCCAAAACAGCCCGAAATGCTCCGGAACCACCCCGAAACACACCCGAGGCACCCAGGACCCTCGTCTAATCACACCAACAGGTCCTACAACATAACATGGACCTTATCGAGGCCTCAAATCACATCAAACAACGCCAAAATCACGAATCGCAACTCAATTCAAGCTTTATGAACTTTAGAACTTCAAACTTCTACATTCGATGCCGAAACCTATCAAATCTCGCCCGATTGATCTCAAATTTTACACACAAGTCATATTTGACATTACGGACCTACTCCAACTTTCGGAATCGGATTTCGACCTCGATATCAAAAAGTTCACTTCCGATCAAACTCCTCAAAAACCTTCAAATTTCTAACTTTAGCCAAATGACTCCAAAATGACCCACGAACCTCTGAATTCACTTCCGATCGCGCTTCCAACATCAGAATCACCATACGGAGCTATTCCCAGACTCGGAATCCCAAACAGACATTGTTAACATTGAAATGCACTTCAACCCAAACTTATGAAATTCTTCCAAAAATGCTAACTTCCACAATCACTACTAAAAAATCAGGTTTTGGCGACGGACAAATTATGTAGCTAAACAGAAAAATCTGTCACTAATCTTATTTAGCGACGGATTAGCAACAGATTATTAAGAAATTCTACTAGCTACGAGAGTTTTAATGACAGATTTGCGATAACATTCGTAGCTAATTCCAGTTTTTTATAGTGAATAGGTGCCGAAACGTTCCCGGGTCCTCCAAAACCCGATCCGGGCATACGCCCAAGTCCGAAATCATCATACGAACCTGCTGGAACTTCGAATCTCGATTTCGAGGTCGTTTACTCAAAAATCCAATCTTAGTCAATTCTTTCAACTTAAAGCTTCCGAAATGAGAGTTCTCTCTCCAAATCAACTTTTAACTTCCTGGAATTCAATTCCAACCATGCGTACAAGTCATAATACCTAAAGTGAAGCTACTCAGTGCCTCAAACCGCTGAATGATGCGCTAGAGTTCAAAACAACCGGTCGGGTCGTTACAGAGAAGGTACATAAACTCAAAGATAATATGAAAGAACTTTAAGTCAATATGAGGGATACTAATATGAGTACTAACCAATTTGAAGCAGAAAAGAATATCAGAATACAACTGGAAAAATAGAGCCTCATTGAAGAAAGTATATATAAGCAGAAATCTAAGGTGCAGAACATCAAATTGGGAGATTCAAACACTACATATTTCTCCTGAATCACCTTCACCTTCTCCAATGCATCCTGAACCAAATCTGTCCCCAACAACCTAGCCTCCCCGGGCTCGAACCAACCAACTGGAGATCTACACCGCCTCCCATACAAGGCCTCATACGGTGCCATCTGAATGCTGGACTGATAGCTATTATTGTATGCAAATTCTGCAAGTGGTAGAAATCAATCCCATGATCCTCCAAAATCAATAACACAGGCACGTAACATATCCTCCAATATCTGAATGGTGCGCTCGGACTGCCCGTCCGTCTGAGGGTGAAAAGCTGTGCTCAACTGCACCTGAGTACCCAACTGCTGAACAGCCTGCCAAAACTGAGAGGTGAATTGAGTGCCCCGATCCGATATGATGGAAACTGGGACACCATGCAATCGAACTATCTCCCGAATATAGATCTCTGCCAGCCGCTCTGAAGAATAGGTAGTACAAACCGGAATGAAGTGCGCGGACTTGGTTAGTCTGTCTACAATCACCCAAATAGCATCAAATTTCTTCAGAGTTCGTGGAAGTCTGGTAACAAAATCCATAGTGATTCTCTCCCACTTCCACTCAGGAATAACCATCTGCTGATGTAAGCCACCCGGTCTCTGATGCTCATATTTCACTTGCTGACAATTAAGACACCGGGCTACATACTCCACAATATCTCTCTTCATCCTCCGCCACCAATAGTGCTATCTAAGATCCTGATACATCTTTGCGGCACCCGGATGAATGGAATACAACGAGCTATGGGCCTCCTCCAGTATCAACTCCCGAAGCCCATTCACGTTGGGCACACAAATCCGGCCCTGCATCCTCAACACACCATCATCTCCAATGGTCACCTCCCTGGCATCATCATGCTGGACCCTATCCTTAAGGACAAGCAAATGCGAATCATCATACTGACACTCCCTGATGCGGTCATACAAGGAGGACCGAGACACCACACAAGCCAACACTCGACTGGGCTCTGAAATATCTAATCTCACAAATCAGTTGGCCAAGGCCTAAACATCAACTGCAAATGGCCTCTCCTCCACTAGAATGTACGCCAAACTCCCCATACTCAGTGACTTCCGGCTCAAAGCATCGGCCACTACATTGGCCTTCCCCGGGTGATACAGCATAGTAATGTCATAATCCTTAAGTAACTCCAACCATCTACGCTGCCTCAAATTAAGATCCTTTTGCTTGAACAAATGCTGAAGACTACGATGATCAGTGAGTACCTCACAGGATACGCCATACAAGTAATGCCTCCAAATCTTCAGTGCATGAACTATAGCTGCTAGCTCCAAGTCGTGGACAGGGTAGTTCTGCTCATGGGGCTTCAACTGAAGAGAAGCATACGCAATAACTCTACCCTCCTGCATCAGAACACAACCAATCCCAACTCTCGAAGCATCGCAATATACCGTATAAGATCCTGAAGCTGATGGCAAGACTAACACTGGAGCTGTGGTCAAAGCTGTCTTGAGCTTCTGAAAGCTCTCCTCACACTCGTCCGACCATACAAATGCGACACCCTTCTGAGTCAACTTGGTCAAGGTCGATGCAATAGAGGAAAATACCTGCACAAACCGGCGATAGTAACCTGCCAACCCTAGGAAGCTGCGAATCTCTGTGGCTGAGGTCGGTCTAGGCCAACTCTGCACCGCCTCTATCTTCTTTGGGTCAACCTGGATACCCTCACTGGACACCACATGTCCCAAGAAAGCCACTGAACCAAGCCAGAACTCACATTTGGAGAACTTTGCATAAAGCCTCTCCTGCCTTAACCTCTGCAATACAACTCTCAAATGTTGCGCGTGCTCCTCCTGACTGCGCGAGTATACCAGTATGTCATCAATGAATACTATGACAAATGAATCCAGGTAAGGCCAGAACACACTGTTCATCAGGTGCATGAAAGCTGCTGGGGCATTGGTCAGCCCGAAAGACATGACAAGAAATTCATAGTGACCATATCTAGTCCTGAAAGCAGTCTTATGAATATCTGAGTCCCTGATTTTTAATTGGCGGTAACCCGAACGGAGATCAATTTTTTGAGAACACCCTCGCTTCCTGAAGCTGGTCAAATAAATCATCAATGCGAGGTAAGGGGTACTTGTTTTTAATTGTTACCTTGTTCAGCTGTCTATAATCGATGCACATTCTCATCGTGCCATCCTTCTTCTTCACAAATAGAACTGGTGCACCCCAAGGTGACACACTAGGTCGAATGAACCCCTTATCCAGGAGCTCCTGAAGCTGCTCCTTCAATTCTTTCAACTCCGCTGGTGCCATGCGATATGGTGGAATAGAAATGGGCTGAGTGCCCGGCACCAGGTCAATGCCAAAATTAGTGTCCCTGTCCGACGGCATACCCGGCAAGTCTGCAGGAAACACATCGAAAAAATCCCTCACAACGGGAACCGACTCAATGCTGGGGGTCTCGGCTCCCACATCTCTCACAAACGCCAAATAGGAAAGACAACCCTTTTCGACCATACGCTGGGCCTCCAAGAAAGAAATAACTCTGCTAGGAATATAGTTAGTCACACCACGCCACTCGATCCGCGGTACACCCGGCATAGCCAAAGTGACTGTCTTAGCATAACAGTCTAGAATAGCATGACACGGAGATAACCAGTCCATGCCCAGGATAATATCGAAATCTACCATATTCAGTAGCAATAAATCAACTCGGGTCTCCAGACCCCCAATAGTCACCAAACACGACCGGTATACATGGTCCACAATAACAGTGTCGCCCACCGGGGTAGACACATGAACAGGTAAGGCAAGACACCCTCGGGTCGTCCCCAAATGATGGGCAAAGTATGAAGACACATATGAATAGGTAGAACCGGGATCAAATAATACTGAGGCGTCTCTGCGACAGACTAAAATAATACCTGTAATGACAGCGTCTGAAGCAATGGCATCTGTCCTGCCCGGCATCGCGTAGAAACGAGCCTGGCCACCGCCTGATCGATCTCCACCTCTGGGGCGGCCCCTGGCTGCCTGATCTCCACCCTTAGCTGACTGGGCGGGTGGTGAAGTAACTGGAGCAGAAGTCGAGGGCTGACCCCTCTGCTAATGCTGTATGCCACGAAGGCGAGGGCACTGCCTCCTAAAATGACCCAACTCTCCGCACTCATATCAGCTGCCCGGTACCGAAGATGGGGACTGATGAAAACCTCTCGCACCGGAGTGACCAGCAGATGCACTCGGCGCAGAAGAACCCTGAACTGATGGGGCATGAGATGAACTCTAAGCTGGGAGAGTGCTGAGTGAAGTCTGACCCTGCTTAGGCCCATGATGACCACGGCCTGAAGATCCCCCACGATAATCTGGACGAGCTGACTGAGCAGGCCTGAAAGAGCGACCTCTACCCTGCTGGAACTGACCCCTCGAAGGAGCACCACTGAAACTGCCCGATCCACGAGGCCTCTTAGCCTCCCTCTCCTCTCGCTCTCTACGGCAAACTGACTCAATCTCACGAGCAATGTCTACCACTTCCTCAAAAATAGCACCCAGTACTCTCTCTCTAGTCATCAGAATACGGAGATGATAGTTAATATCCTCTCGCGATCTGTTGGAACCATCCAAGTAGCATGATGAGCCAGCTGGAAAAACCTCACCTCATACTGAGTCACTGTCGTGTCTCCCTGTGTCAACCACTCAAACTGCCTACGCAACTCTTCCCTGCAAGACTGAGGTATATACTTCTCCAGAAAAAGAGCTGAGAACTGCTGCCAAGTCAGAGGTGCTGCACCGGCAGGCCTACGCCTCTCAAAGTCCTCCCACCAAGTAAGAGCATCCCCCGTGAACTGAAAAGTAGTAAATGCCATACCACTCGACTCAAGGATCTCTGCCGTACGGAGCATACGCTGGCATCTGTCAAGAAAACTCTGGGCATCCTCGCCCTCAGCACCACCGAATGTCGGAGGCTGGAGTCTACCAAACCTCTCGAGTCGACGCTGCTCATCGTCTGGCATAGTTGGAACCACAAAACCCTGAGCTGGTGCAACCTGCTGAGTTGGAGGTGCCTCCGGTGTCTGTAGCCCCTGCACTCCCTGCGTAGGTGTGCGAGCATCGGGGGTCTAACTGCCTCCCCCGGTCTGTGAAGTAGCTGCTGCTGCTGTGGTGGCTGAAACTGTTTGAGCCAAACCAGTACAGACCGTCAAGATCTGTGCCAAGGTCTCCTGAAGACCCGGAATCACAATAGGCACAGCTGGTGCCTGAGCAGGTGCTGCTGGAGTCTCCACCGCTGGAGCCTGATCCTGAGCTTGGGCAATCGTAGGATTAGCAGGTTTTGTCCCAGCTGCTCTACCCCTGCCACGACCACGACCGCGCCCACGGCCTCTGGCGGCCTCAGTAGGTGGCACTGGTGGTCGTCCGTCATGTTCGGTAGCTCGTGTTCTCACCATCTGTGAGAGAATAGAATAACAAAGATTTAGTTCACAGTTCAACAAAACCGCACGACAAGAGTTTCAAGAATATGGAGTATTTCCTAAAGGTTCTGCAGCCTCTCGAGGATAAGTACAGACGTCTCCGTACCGATCCACGAGACTCTACTAAATCGGCTCATGATTCGCGAGACCAAGTAACCTAGGCTCTGATACCACCTTGTCACGACCCCAAACCCCGGTCGTGATGGCGCCCAACACATTGCTAGGCAAGCCCGACCATTTACACAACCTTAGCCTAATAACCTATATAAATAAATAAATGTTCACTACTATAATACCAATTTAGTACGAAAATTCTGATATAATCTCTAACATTGGAAAACCCCAAAATAAAATACTAAATAGCCCACCGAATCTGGTGTCACGAACATGAGCCTCTAAAACAGATCATCCACCTATTACAAATCCGACTAGGAAAATTACGAATAAAATAATAAAGATAGATAGGAGAGATCAGAGCTGCGAACGCCATGCAGCTACCTTGATACTCCCGGATAATGCTGCTCAGCTAACACGAGTCCTCACTCACCCTGTGCTGTACCTGAATCTGCACACAAGGTGCATGGAGTATTGTGAGTACTTCCAACTCAGAAAGTAATAAATATAAATAAAGTCTGAGGATCAGAAATCCTAAATAAACACAAAGTAAAGCTATAAATACAACAACGTGGACCAATAGCATAATACGATAAACATTAAAAACAATTATAATAAAGTCACACCAGAATGAGAATAAATAACAATTAAATATGCAATGCAACACATAAACCGGTACCTCCAGTACCCCGCTGCGTCCGTGCAGCCCGCTCCATTTATTTAACGTCGACGGCACTCACTGGGGGTGTGCAGACTCCAGGAGGGGCCCCTTACGGCCCAAGCGCAATAATAAGCCATCTCGTGGCATCGAACAGGCCCTTGGCCTCATATCAATATCATTACAATACTGCTGCGGCGTGCAGCCCGATCCCATACTCAGTCCAAAAATCATACAATAGTATAAAAATATTCAGCCCAAACTTCATTTAAAAATATTAACTTAATTTCTGATTTAAGGAAATGGATGAGATTTCTAACACAATATTAAATACCAGGATTGAGTTTAATATTTATAAATATGATAGGAAACCATTAAAATAATCCCTGAAGGATTCAAGTAGTTGGCACGAAGCCCAATTATGACAATTAATCCATTTTTATAAGGATATTACAAATCTACTATCAAATAGGTATCAATTTTATTAAGCGGGACGGACCAAGTCACAATCCCTGACGGTGCTCTACCCCACGCCCGTTATCCGGCGTGCAAGTCACCTCACCTAGCACTACGTTGTGAAAATTCGGGTTTTCAAACCCTCAATACAGCATTTACATTTATTACTAACCTCAAGCCGGCCAAAGTCCTAGCTTGCTACGCCCATGCCTTTCGAATTCACCTCTTCGCGCGTCGAATCTGACCAAAACTACAACGAATACGTCACAATATGCTAAGGGAATATAACCCAATCGAAAAGACTCGAAAAACATCGAAAATCACGAAGTTGGCAAAACCCGAGCCCCGGGCCCACTTCTCGAAAAATTATAAATTTTACATCACCGGATTCCTTATCTCGCCGCGAGTCTATACATATAAAGAACACCAAAATCGGAGTCCAAATGACCCCTCAAATTCCCATTTTTGTTCTCTTATGTTTCAAGCCCTAAACCACCATTTTTGACCTTAAATCCTTGAGTTTTCAGTCTAATTTTATGTGTCTGCACCATAAAATCGTGTTTTAGGTTTAGAAATTCTTACCTCAATGAAGTCCCTTGATTCCTCTCCTCCAACTCGCCCAAATTCTCCAAGTCCGTAGTGAAAATATGAAACCCTTTCAAAAATTCGCGAAGGGAAATAAAAACTATTCTGACCAGTTATTTCCGCATCTGCGGCTCCATGGCCGCATCTGCGGCTCCCGCTTTTGCGGTCAATGCACCGCTTCTGCGGACATATCCGCTTCTACGGTTTAACATCCGCTCCTGCGCCTCCCGCTTCTGCGGACAGATTAACGCATCTGCGGATCCCTATAAGAGCTCAAATACCGCATCTGCGGTCCTCCTGTCGCATGTGGTCCCTGCAGATGCGGTCACCAATTCCGCACATGTGGTCCCTGCCGCTTCTGCGTCTCTCCTCTCGCTTCTGCGGTGCCGCTTCTGCGGTCCCAATTTCGCAGAAGCGAAAATACCAGAAGCAGCACAGGTTCTGCAATCTCTTAAGTTCAAAACTTCCCGTTAGCCATCCAAAATCACCCCGAGGCCCTCGGGACCTCAACCAAAAATACAAGCATGATCCAATACCTTATTCAAACTTGCTCCAATCATTAAAACACCTCAAACAACACTAAAACCATCATTTCTCATCGAATTCAAGCCTAAGTTCTTCTAAAACTTTCGAAACACGCATTCGATCAGAAACCCAACCAAAACACCTTCGAATGACCTGAAATTTTGCACACACATCCAAAATCACCTAACGAAGCTATTGCAACTCTCGGAATCTCATTCCGACCCCCGGATCAAAATCTCACCTACCAACCGGAATTCGCCATAATACTAACTTCGCCAATTCAAGCCTAATTCTACACCGAACCTCCAAAATCAATTCCGATCGCACTCCTAAGTCACAAATCATCCCCCGAAGCCAACCAAATCACCGGAATTCACATCCGAGCCCTCTAACACAAAAATCAACATCCGGTTGACTTTTCCAACTTAAGCCTTCTTAAAAGAGACTAAGTGTCTCATTTCTTATCAAAACTATTCCAAACCAACTCTAACACATCAAATACTGATAATGAAACATGAAGAAGCATAACATGGGGAAAACGGGGCGGTAACTCACATGACGACGGGTCGGGTCGTCACATATCATCTCCGCACATCCAATCTCCTTTCAGTTTCAAGTAAACCAGGCTCTGCTTTCTCTGACAAAAATAATTTTCTCTTTCTTTTAGATTTGTATGGCTCTCTGTTATGTGAAAATTTAAAGAAAGTTGTGAGATTGTTTTGGGTTTTTATTTTGTGATATGTGAAAGGAGGTAAAAGATATTAGAATTCTTGATGAAAAATGGATATTTTTTTATTTCTTGGTTGTAGATAACTAGATGTAGCAAATCTTGGATTATTTGTTTTGAGTTATATATGTTGATATCCTCCATCACCATTCTCATCCCTCTCTCTCCTCCACCACTCCTCCCTTTCCTCCTCCACTGTCTTGAAGCAAAATAGCCCGAAAACCTTTCAAATTTTGTAGGAATTTTGCTGGCTTGATAATGAAATAATCTATGTGTTGAAGCTTTTTACAAAATAAAATACATAGAAAGAGAAGAGTTTTGGCCCATCCATTTATGTTGCTCTGTTCGATGATGAATTAGGGTAACATCAGTTTGAAATTCTTGTTACCCGGTTCTTCGAAACTTTGAAGCTTTAAGAAAATCAGAAATTTCATATTATTGTTGATAATATCAGTTAAAGATTAAAGCTGAAACTTAAAAGCTCTATGAACACCACTCGAGTTCAAAGATTTAAATTTCAAATTGAAGAATTTGGAGGTTATCTTATTCTGTTTTCATTACCACTTGATTTTGTTCTTGAATTTCAAAGAAGTGAAGCAGGTCAGACCCAGGCTTCAATTGTAAATTGAAGTGTTTAAGGCTACAACTTCTATCTCACTCAAGAAGGACCATTATCTACCTGTAAAATATTTTGCGTAATGATCATATGGAGCATTGGAGCCTGAGATCAAAAGGTAAGAATATTTTCATCTATTACATTTGCAAAGCTGTTCAATAAGAATTCTGTATTATTTGCTTTATTCAGTTTAGCTTTCTGTTTCATCATTGAGTTTGTTTTGATTGATGTTTTGATAAGTAATCTTATTGACAACACCTAGGGGGAATTCTCTAGGCACGAAATTATCTAGATTTGATTTGCTCAATTATGTATGGGATAATTGTTGCTGCCCAGATACTCCTTGCGCAGGTTGTATTGCTTGTTGCTCTCCCAAAATTTTATTACAACCTAAAAATTGCATCAGTTGTGCATTCGACTTTGAACTAGCGGAATGTGCTACTTTTTGTGGTATCACAACTGTAGTAGCTCGATCACCAGCTGTCCGAACTTGCTGCTGCACCTGTCCCTTAAGGTTTTGATGCCCAACTTCCTTAGCTTTTTGTCTAGTAACGGGGCCTGTAGTACCACCAACAACCACAGGATCTTTGGTTGTAACATGTCCAGATTTGCTTGGAGAAAGCACCAGTCCAGTTATTAGCCTTTCCTCATCGCCAATCTGTTGCTTCATATTCCCAGTCTCCTTCACATCTTGCTCATGTTCATTCACCAAAGCATCAAAGGAGTTTGAATCAATGGTCTTTGATGATAAAATCTGATTTGGAGACCTGTAGATTCCTTCTTGCTGGCTGTACGATTCACCACTATCCAGTCATTGCTCTTTGAAGCAAAGTTGCTGGGATTTGTAACAGATTTCCTTATCTGCCCAGCACCTTTAGCCGTTGAAATCCCAGCCTTAGGTGTAGCTAGATCCACCTTTGTAGTCAATGAATCAGTAGGTGTCAAAGCTCCAGGTGCAGCCTGCTCAATTCCAACTGATATTTGATGTACTTGATGAAGCTGCATACTCTAATACCCTAACACATACATTATCCGGCCCTACAGTGGTTCGATCACCAGTTGTCATATCATCCATTGCCTTCTCAATATATACAGTAGATTCAACTTGATCAACAGTAGAAGGTTTAGCAACAGGTGCAGCAGTAACAGCTAGTGCAACAGCAGTTGCCTTACTCTGCCTTGTAAATTGTTTCCAAAGCTCTTGTAGTAGGGATATCAGCTGGAAGTTTGTTTTTCCTAACAGCTGAGGCATCAGTCAACTTCACCTCACTATCAGTAGGAGATTTAGTCATGCCTGGCTTAGCATGCTCCTTGCCAACTTCTGTCACTCATATACTTCGTGTACCAGCTGCAGTAGTAGGATTTGCCTCAGCTGAAAGAACTGCAGCAGTAGTGTTTTCTCGAGGTATTGTTCCATTGGAACTTCTAATCACAGCTGGTGTATTAATCAGCTTATTTGCATCAAATCCTTGATGAACAACAAGGAAATTATTTCCCTTATTGTTATCTGCATCCATACCTTGGTCTTCAATAACTTGCTGCATCTTTTTTGAATTCAATAATTGCCTCAAATCCCCTTGATATCGTTCTACAGTACTTCGATCAGTTTGTTCTTGAAGAACTTCAACTTCTTCAATCTCAGCAACATTGTGTGTCTTTTTCGATATATATCGACATGTATTCTCATCGTGGCCCTAGTGTTTACAACAATTACAGTACAAAGGTAGATTGTCGTACACAATTTCTTGAAACACCTCAATAATTTTTCCAGTTGTTTTATCCAAAATTTGAAGCCTCACACGTTTGGGATGCTTGTCCAGTAGGTCCAAGATCACCTTTACCCTTGTTGTGCTTGGTCTTGATTTAATTTGCATCGCTTTATCAATGGCAATAGGTCTTCCAGCAGCAGAATCGATTGATAACAGAGCCCTTTTTGCAAACAGATCCGGCGCAAGGTTTGGCAGTGATATCCATACAACTGCCTTTGTTGTTTCTTCCCTGGGATCAAAAACAATAGAACATGGGAAGATTCTACACTGATGCTCCTCTCCCTTGTGCGCAAAATAAGTAACAGATCGCGTCAAAGACATTACAAAATCATGAAACTGATCAAACCTTAGTAAAACTTGTCTTGGCGCTAATAATCCAATCAAACAATGTCCCTTAACCCCAAGTTGTTTGGGCAGTAGAGTTCGAATCTCCTTCAATTCTGGTGCTCGTGCAGATACTTTAACCACGATTGCCTAGTGTAAACCTTATTCTCTTGAAAATTGTTGCCGCTCCTCCATGTCAAAAACCAGAGTTGGTTCTCCATGGACAAAGTCTACTGTTTTAAGTTGTGCTTGATTCAAAATACCTATTGGTTTAGATTGAACAAGACGTGCAGCATATATAGTTATACTCTTAAATATCCAGTAAAAAAGGTCTTATTTTTCTCTATGAAACAAGAACGGCAAGTTTTGAAAATAATTCTACAAACATATTCATCTAAAATATATGTGACAGCTAGAATATATATGAAAGTTAGAAGTTGTGACAATGCCCACTATTGCAGAAAGGTAAATTGATGTTTTAATTTAATCGGATGTTTCCTCGACTCCTTGGCTTAAGCATTGTTTTTGTTTTCTTACTCTTTTTTCCTTAGAGTGCAGGTGGTTTTGCGTAGTTAATCCGTTCGATTGCACCAGTACCGGATGAGACAATAAGACTGAAAGTCCTCACTCTTCTTCCATGCATTTTCAGATGTGTTTGTCATTCGCGTATTGCCGTGAGATTAGCTGATTACTACCAAAGCCAGTCAATAAGGTTGGTTATGGTTGAACTTAGTACTCGAGATCTAAGTGTACTTTTGTCCTCTTTTGCACATGATATTTTACCAAAAAGTATCATGTTATGTCCATGTTGTACATAATGCTCTTTTCCTTGTGGTTACTTCTTTCGACTTCAATAGGGAGCATTATTTCTACTAGCCCCAGCATTACACAATATCAGCATGAAAGAAAGCACTTGCTAAATATTTAGCATGTTGGGCCTGTGCAATTGCTGGGGCATCTCTATTTAGTACTTAAACATAAAAGATAAACTTTTTAAAACTAATCATTGGTTGCACTAGTTTAATCAAAAATATTTACTCTAATTGTTTAGTTGATTTGGTGATTAAATTATTCATTTGTTTTCTAAATAAAGTAGCTAGTAGGAGTTTTTTCACTAATATGACATGACTTCTTCTTTTAACAGATCAAGATCAAGAACTTGAAGTTTGAAGAACCTATCCTTGAAGAATGTGCGGAGCAAGTTGAAGAATTATAGGATTTTGTTCTGTTAGCGGTGGTTTAAAGATGTTGCCATTTGTACATCGTGCTATAGTTCTATTGTTTATTTTTAGGAGTTGATAAAAATAGTGTCATGCAATTTGGATGGGTATATTTATAGACAGTGTGAACCATCCCTTCTTTGTAATGGCAATAAAATTTTATAGAGTATGAATTTGATTATTTGGTATATTTTAGATGTGTGGTTGTTGTATATATATGTGTGAGAAAGCATAAAGTAATGATTATTATTTGATAACTACAGGGAAAAATATAAATTGGTGTAATTATATTTATTAAAATTTCACATCAGCGAAGGGGAAATATGGTCTTTAAAACTCTTTAACAACAAGACTATCAAATGGTTACATGTGCATTAGCGAAGGGAAATTTTGCAATTTGCGAAGGGAACACCTGTCGCTAAATAGGAATAACGACGGGAGGTTTTTTGGTCGTTAAAGGAATTTAACGACTGGATTCTAATCCGGTCGTTAACTTTTAACGACGGAGCCTTTAGCGACCGGCGACGATCGGATTTTGTTCGGTCGTTACTGACTTATAGCGACGGGATTTGAACTTTTAAAGACTGGATTTCCCTTCGCTAAAAGCCATTTTTCTTGTAGTGTTTGCATGTTGGTACTCCAAGTATCTTGTATCTAGAAGAGAAAGTCGAGCTACAACAGGCTAACCTTTTCTTCCGTGATATGTTAAAGCAATTCGGATAGCACCAAAATGGATATGGGTAAAACCATGATCTCTCCATTGTCTGGGAACATCATCTGGGATTTAAAAGGTGATAAATTGTTCCTCTCGAGTGGCAAGAATAGGATGTTGGACAAGTTTTGAGGCAACAACATATTCTTTGACTCCTTTTGGCCTGTGTTAGACTTGGGGACGAATTTGGGTCCAGGGTGTAAATAATTTTTTGGCAAAAGCTGAGTAAGGGTTTATGAGGGGTAGTTCAGTCGAGCATACTTTCTGTTCATCGGGTAGGATATCTACTTCATAAAGGTAATCATATTTTTTGAACAAGGTTTTATATAGAGAATGGGACATATTCATTTTTGCAAAAGAAGAGGATGATGAAAATGACTCAGACATATTTAGTAAATTGTTCCTCCCTCCGAAAGGATGGGCTGGCTTTGATACCACAGTATAAGGAAGAGCAAGAGACTCCAAGGAAGCAAACTAAATAACAGATACGAAATTTTTCCTACAAAGGGGTTGGCTTCAACAACCCATAAGGGACGGCTTGCTAAGCTACACAAACAGTTAATTTGCTTATAGTCGCAAAAGTTTTCCTACAAAAGGCCTGGCTTCAACAACCCATAAGGGAAGGCTTGCTAAGCTACACAACTCAGAAAACTTTTGTACTATAACCAACTTTAGTTGTTCTAACTCTTAAAACTTTTGTACTACAGCAAGCTAACTTTCTTAGAGTATTATTACCCTATTTTCATGCATATGTAATATATCACAAATATTTATAAAGGTTACAAGATGAACATGCTCCAACTCACCACACTCACAGCAACCTCTGACCGAAAATGACTACGGAGCCTGAGTCGGACACAATGAACCAGAATAACCAGTAGAAGAACCAGATACCAGCGAACCCTGGATAAATGGAGCATGGTAAGAACTCTGAGCTAGGAGTGCATTGAATGAATACTACACATAAACTCCTCGAATTGGTGGTGGTGAATGATAAATTGCCTTGCTAAAATGGCCTTTCCTAAATCGAGCTCGACCTCTAGAAGAGGAACCACCAAAGCTACCTAAATGCAGGGACCTCTTGTCTCAGCCATGTGAGATCTCCCTAGCCTTAGTGCAGATGTGCTCAACACGACACGCTATCTCCACAACCTAGTGAAATGAAGTCCCGGTATCGGTCTCTATAGCCATAGCAAGGAGGATACTATAGTGAAGACCATAAATAAATCTCCTACCCTACCCGATTCTCTCCAAAATTCAACCGGGATCTCGTCAGGCCCAGTCACCTTACCCCTGCTCATCTTCGTATTGATACATCAACCTCCCCAAACTTAATACACCTAAAGAACACAAAATCTCTCTGACTCCGAGTTCTCCAACTCACCCAGCACGATGTTCCTACCACCTTCCTCATCCAAGAGTCTATGGAAGTACTCCTATCATCTACGCCTGATACACGCCTCTTGAACCAATACCTTGACGTCTTCGTCTTTGATGCACCTCACTTGATCCAGGTCCCGAGACTCCCTCTCCCTAATATTGTCTAACTTTTACAGCTTCCTATCCCCTCCTTTGCCCCCAAGATGCTCATACAATCATTCAAAAGTTGCACAACCATGTATGTATGTATGTATATATATATATATATATATATATATGCACAAATTTTACGAGTTACCTAACGCACAATATTGCAATTTAATTTGATTATTAAATATATGCGATTCACCCTAAGTGTTTAGACAATAGACAATATTAGAAA